>NW_026612650.1:6138132-6343599 GCF_029582105.1 Oenanthe melanoleuca | reverse complement strand
CATGCTTCTTGCGGGTCCGGGGGACGTCTCCCCTCGCTGCACAAATCCAGTTGAGCAGCCGCAGGCACTTGTTCAGGCAAACTACCGATTCCCGATGGTTCCCGGGTTTCAGCACCAGATTGTGGAGGCCTGGTCCAAGTCCAGCACGGTGGCCCTAACCCAGGGTCACTCGATCCATCAGCTCCAGGACACCAATGTGGTGGACAGCAAATAGCGTTTATTGAGGGGTTGCAAGGGTCTTTATAGCCTAGGTAGTAGGGGTCATTTCCTCTAGCTCACGTCCAGATGTGGGCTCAGATCCGGAGCAGAGGGTTTGTGAGGGGGAAGAGGGATCCTGAATGACCGTACAGCTCGATATCTTCCACACGCATATCCCTAACTCTCTACAGTATCTCAACAACTGAAGTGTTTAAGAGTTTCTAAGGTTACGTGGATTAAGTTAATGAAATTCCTGCTATGACAAGTGTTTTATGTTGAATTGGATGTTGTATTAAATTCTTTTCAAGCATTCCTTATTTTTCTATACTTTGCTGGTAAAATTTTGTGTCATTTTGACCTCTTGAGAATATCTGCCTGGGGATTCTCCTGTGCACCAAATTCAACTAAAGGAACCTTTGGTCAACCCCAGCATTTCAGTGTTCTGGGGTGTTACAGCCCTGCAGGCTCACAATGGCCTCTTGTTTCCATGAGGCCCCACAGTGTGACACTGGCCCTTGGTTCCATGAGCATCTGGAGTGTCACGCAGGCTGATGCCATTTGTCCTTGCTGCCCCTCCCATCCCAGTGCCCCAGGAACAGCCCCGAGCCACCCGTGAGGGACAGGCCCTGCTGGGCCAGGCCTGGGCTCAGCCCTTGGCCTTTCTGCTGCCTCCAACCAGCCCAGGCCTTGCTCAGCATTGCAGTGCCTGCTCACAGCCTCTGGCTTCTGCAATCCTGCCCTCAAGGATCTGCTCTTACCAGTTCCTGGGGAGCCTTTGGCAGCCCCTGCCCTCAGTGGGGCCACTGATGCACCAAGGGACTTGAAGTTTTGCTTCTGAATCCTTGAGCAGCTTCTTCAACTTTCTCTCAGTGCCTGAGGCTCCTGGAGTCAGCCCCAAATCCAAATATGGGGATCATTAAAATACAGAAAGCCCTGAGGATCTCTTTGTCTTCTTTCAATTGTCTTCAAGTCCCAGGGCTTTTGCTGCTGCTTGGAATCAGTTTGGAGATCTGTTAAGGAATGGGATTTCAAAGTGGAACTCATGATTATTTTTTTTAGTCAAGACAATATTTTTTTTTTTTCCAGTTTAGAGAAGAGGTGATTGAAGCATTCCCCAAGTGATCTTCATGCTGAATGTCTCCTTAGGAGGTCTGGGGACACAGAAGAATGAGCTGTTGCAGGCTAACCCTGTTTGGGCGACCTGCTTCTCACCCCCAGCCTCACCATGCCTGACATCACCCACCTGGGACTGACATCCCTGTGCCCTGCATCAGAACCTTGTCCCCTGATCTGTGCAGCTGGGTGTCCCAGCCCATTGCACCATGTCCCACCTGTTCTCCTCAGGGCTCTGCCTGCACACAGGCCCAGGAGAAATTTTCCTCTTGGTAAGGAAAGAATGGAAAAGCCTGCGAAGGTTTCCTAAACAGCAAACCCCACTCAGGAGTCACATGCTCAGTCCAGGCTGCCTGGAATGATGTCAGCTTTCTACAAGTGACAGTGTGACCAGAAATGATATCTGTAAGCAGAATTCTCTGTGTCTTCCAACTGAATTCTCTGTCCCTCTCCTTTCCCTGCATCTCTGTTGCAGATGGAAATTTCTGGTGCCATTGTCACCTTTAACCCCTCTTTTGAATGCAGACAATTTTTACCAGGTGTGTTAAGAAGTTGTTGCTCAATGTCTATGCAAAGCTTTTGTATCCTCACGGAACCAATTGTCTCCATGGGAAGGACACAGTTGTGACAGTTTGGAGCCTCACAGAAACAAGGCTCCATTGTGACACTGAGGAAAAGTATGGAATCAAGGAGACCCTTGTGACACAGCGAGGCCACAGGGAACCAATGATCCATTGTGACAGTGCAGATCCAAGGAGATCCAAGTGGTGGCACTATGGGACCTCATGGATCCAAGGGGCCACTGTGACTGAAGAACTTAATGGAACCCAGGGTCCATTGTGACATAGCGGCATCTCATTGGAACAAAGGAACCATTGTTGACAGCACAGAAACCCATGGAACCAAGGGGCCGTGGTGACACAGCAGGACCACATGGAACCAAGGAGACCAGTGACATTTAGGAACATTGTGGAACCGAGGGTCCATTATGACAGTGCAGAAACAAGGAGACCATTGTGACTGAGGAACCCCATGGGACCAAGATTCCATTGTTACACCGTGGGGCTCTGTGGAACCAAGGGGAGCCCAGTGACACTGTGAGGATTCATGAAACAATGGAGACTATTCTAACACTTCAGGATCCACTGGAACACAAGAGGCCATTACAGCATGGCAGGGCCTCATGGAATCAAGGCCACTACAATGAACAGTGTGGGTCTTCATGAGAAGGAGGGTCCATTCTGACACCTCAGAACCAAGGGTATCATTGTGACACTATGGGGCACCATGGAACCAAAGGTGCATCATGATACAACAGAGCCTCATGTTATCCTGGAGGCTCTTTTTGCACTTTGAGGCTTGTGAAACCAAAAGGCCATTGTGGCACTTCAGAGTCTTGTGGAGCCAAGGGGACACAGTGACACTGTGGGGCTCAGTCAAACCAATGCTCTGTTGTGACAATACAAGGCCTCATGGAATCATGAAGACTATTCTGACACTACAGGCCTCATTGAACCAAGCGACCATTGAGACACTGCAAGGCCCCATGGCAGCAAGGGACCCTTGTGAAATCATGGAGCCCCAAGGAAACAAGAGGCCAGTGTGACGAACTGGGCCTCATGGAAACAGGAATCCAATATGACACTACAGTTTTGACACTTCAGGGCTCCACGGAAACAATTCTCATTCAAGCATCCATAGCCCCATGGATGGATCCCCCAGATGAAATTCCCCCTTCAAAATTCCCAGTATCCAGGGATTGCTCCCAAAAAAAAAGCTGCTGTTTCTAAAAATTTGTCTGCCCTTGCCTTCCTTAGGGCTGGATCTCACCTGCTTTAAAACACTGGGGCTCAGTGCTTTCCTTCCTATGAAAATGAACCATCCTTCTTATCCAGGTGCCCACGGATGAAATGAGCATTCCTCCTCCAAAAGTCCTAGATCAAAGATTGTTCTTACAGAAAAGCTGCCATTACAGACAGATCTTGCTGGCCTTGGCCTCCTGAGGGTCAGCTCTTACCTCCCTTCCAGACACTGGGGCTCTGTGCTTTCCTTTCTGTGGAAAAGAACTGGCCTTCTCCTCCAGGCAAATAGGGCGGAAATTTGGATTAAACTTCTAAAATTTCGAATATCCAAGTTTTGCTCTCATGTTGCCTGGTAGCCTGGTTCAAGTCCAGCACGGTGGCCCTATCCCTGGGTCACTCGGTCCATCAGCTCCAAGACACCAATGTGGTGGACAGCAAATGGCGTTTATTGAGGGGTTACAGGGGGTTTTAAGGACAGGGGTCCTTGGGTCATTTCCTCTAGCTCACATCCGGCAAGGGGTGGCCAGGTACAGAGCTGAGGTCAGACCACAAGGTGGAGGTGAAGGGGGTCCCTGGCTGCCCGTACATCCCGAGAATCTTCCGTTCGCAATATCCCTATCTCTCTACATTTCCCCCCTCCCTCATGATTAGTAAAAAATCATATAAAGATTACCTAATATGGACATTCTAAAATTTTATGTGTTAGTAAGGTTAGTATAAAATTGTAAATTTGTTAGTAACGAGCACACTTTAAAGCAGTTGTCGGCGTTCGACGAACATAATGTTAACTGCTTCTAAACGCTTTTTGACAAATTGTACTAATTTGTTAAATATGCATGGCCCGAAGATTAGTGTTAGTAGGATTATAATGACTGGGCCGATTAATGTAGAAATCAGGGTGGTGAGCCATGGGGACTGGTTGAACCACGATTCAAACCAGCCTTGTTTAGCTTCTCTGTCCATTTTTCTCTGGTTCAGTCGTTCCCTCAGCTCGGCCATGGAGTTTCTAACAACTCCCGTGTGGTCTGCATAGAAGCAGCATTCCTCCCTCAGGGCGGCACATAGGCCCCCCTGCTGCATGAACAGAAGGTCTAGTCCTCGCCTGTTTTGGAGGACGACTTCTGAGAGCGAGGAAAGGGACGTTTCCAGGGATGAAATGGATTTCTCGATCTTTTGCAAGTCCTCGTCGACTGTCATTTGAAGTTGGGTCAGTCCTTGATGCTGAGTTGCCAGGGACGTGACACCTGTGGCAGCGCCGGTAACTCCTAAGCCGAGGAGCATCGCGATGGTGATGCCTGTTAACACTTCCCGCTTGTGGAGCCGGCCTGGTTCCTCGAGCAGGTGGTACACCTCGTCGTCCTGGCGGTACTGGACTCTAGGAACAATGAGAACTTGGACACAAAAGTCAGCAGAGTGATTGAATTTGGCAATGAGCACACATGGGGTTACTCCAGCTCGGTGACAGACCCACATCCCCGATGCAGCTGGGATCGCCCACTGGAACTTTCCCCTTTTAAGTTTGACGAAGTTCCGGCAGACGCTACCAGTCCGCTTCGCCAAGGCTGAGTTTCCAAAGCATCTGCCTTGGCCCGTGACCTGGCTTAGGGCGATGCCCCTCCGGGGTGTGTCCCATCTGCATTGGCGTGGATTGTCCGACTTTGAAAAGATAAACGGGAGATCAAGGGCAACACCTTCATAAAAAGGGGGTCGTGCATCATAGCACAACCAGCACGATTCTGTGAGATTTGGGTTGGACTGGTTTAACGATAGAAATGTAGCATTTAACACACTTAGGAAAGGATCAGAGAGGGTTGGTTTGGATAAGAGATCGGATGGGGAGGAGACAGGTCGCAGCCTCTGTGTGTTGTGGCTGGAGCTATGGTTAGCTGCGATTCCTTTTCTGGGTTTGCTCATTGTAAGAACCGGATTGGGTCTGGCTGATCGGGATATTGAGGGTGGGAGTCTGATAATTTGTATGTTCACCCAGACACGGCGAGGATGATGGACAAACGCTGTCCACACCTTGCCTGTGGCCCAGCTATTATGGGTTGGCTGCAGAACTGTCATTATATAGCCTGTGCATGTGTGCTCAGCCCTGCCTTGGGGCATGAGTACGTACTTATCCATGCCAAACCTTGGTTCGATACAGCCGTGAGGAGAATACTTAATCTGCAGGAACTTATCTGGCTGTTGCGGTTTCCATCTATCACTTGTCACAATAGTTTCACACCCCCAATACCCACAATATCCATACCCTGGATTTAATTACAGTAACCTTTCCCTGGGTTGGAAGCAGGACACCAATACGTCTGAAATATTGCTGGCTTATCAAATTTGGGGAATTTTGTATAGAAGGGAAAAATGTCCTTTAGGTTGAACTCGAAGGATGGGGTGTCTGCTGTTATATTTTCTTTGATGGCCCTCTCACCTGAAAGATGGCGTAGAACCCACCTGAACGGCTGGTGAGGGTAATGCTTTGTGTTTGTGTGCCCTCCGCCTACCAAGCCTAGGAACAAAATGACACAGAAATACCGTCGCTGCTTTGATTGTGAGGGTGTGAGCTTCTCAGGTGATGCCGGGTTGCTCGGTGGTCTCTCTCTCTTTCCCGGCAGTGAGGCGTACGGGTTGCGAGGGCGTCCCATGATCCAGTCCTGCAAACAAAGTCTCAGAATTCTCATTAGCTGCACTTTGAAGGTCTGGTTTGATAGATTTGAGTGGACACCATTTAACGTTCCCATCTCTTTTAACGGCCGCATACCCCTGCCCCGTGAGTACTAGCCTCCAACCCTGTTCCCACTCCCCTAGTTCATTTCTGATCACAACTCGTGGGCCTTTCTCTAGTGCTTGGGTGGCCCAGTGTCTCTGGGCAGGACTGTTTGTATCATCCCCCCTAGGGAACTGGTTTAACGCTAGCAGCGCAGTTGCCAGTATGCGCGCCTGGTCACTTGAAGGAATGGCATTGGTGAAGCCTTCTGTCTTTGCCAGGACTTCCAGTTTAGTTTTCAGAGTTTGATTCGCTCTTTCGACGATGGCTTGTCCGGTGCTGTTGTATGGGATGCCGTGTACCAAAGCGATGTTCCATTTTGAGATGAATGCTTGGACGGTCTTTGAGGTGAAATTTGTGCCATTGTCTGTTTTGATCTGTTTTGGGACTCCAAGCCATGCCATGGCTGTCAGCCAATGTTGGATGGTGGCTTTGGAATCTGTCTTGGAATGCTGTGTGGCCACGATCATACCGCTGTATGTATCCACGGTAACTGTGAGCCACACTCGGGGTTTTAATAGCTGGCATTGGGTAAAGTCTGTTTGCCATATTTCCGAGGCTTTGAGGCCTCTGGGGTTGACGCCGCTGGACCACAGAGGTGATTTTTGACAGTGAGGGCACGTGGCAACAACGTGCTTTGCGTCCGCAGCGGAAATTCCGCACTTCTTCGCAAGTGCTTTTGCTCCGATGTGAAGGGATTCATGCAACTGACGAGCTTCTTTCAGCGTCCATACGCCTTTTGCGGCTGCGTCAGCCTTGTCATTGCCAATTTGATAGAACCCTTTGACCGGGTCGTGGCTGTTGACGTGGATGACTGATATGGTGCCTTTCCGTGAATAGAGCGCTTCTTCTAGCATTGTTGCCACTGTGGACACTGACACACCTGGTCCAGACATTGCTAGGCAGAGCTTGGCCACAAATATGGAGTCAGTCACAATGTTGAGGTGTTCTTCTGGGAACAGTCCACACGCTAGCACTACGGCTGCAGCTTCTAATTGCTGGACTGAAAGCGAGGGGTCTGTTGCCTTGACACACTGCCATTGCTCTCCTGACTGCCACACTGCCGCTGCGGTGGAGGTCAGTGATGATGCGTCAGTAAAGATGGTTGGTCCTGCCTGCGGTCGGTCGATTATCTTTGGTGGGAGGTCGATGTCGACGACGGTGAGCAGCCGGGTCCAAGGGGGTTTTGCAGCATACCGAATCTCTCCTCCGAAGCCTGCAAGGGCCACAGCTAGGTATTCGGATATTGTCGTTGACTGCGCTGAGAGTTGCTTGCGGAAGGGCAAGTATATCTTTGCCGGTTCCATGCCCAGATACCTTAGGGCGAGTTTCCTGCCTTTCATGATGAGGCTGCCGAGGCACTCAACGCCCGGGGAGAAGGCTCGTGATGGTTTCCCCAAGACTACCCATTGTATTGGCTGGGCTTTGTCGGGGGGTCCTTGGGCTAGGGCCCCCACTCCCCCCTGTTTTGTGAAGTGGACGTACAGATCGACTGGTGCACTAGCGTCCCATCTGGCGAGGGTGCTCTCTGACATCTGATGCTCGATAAAGTCGAGCGATCTTATCGCTTCTGGTGTTAGGATCTTCTGCTCCCATGAGTTTTTCCCTTTCAAGAGGTCGTGTAGAGGGTCCATGACCTCCAGAGGAATTAGGATGATGTTGCGGAGCCACTGCAAGGATCCTACCAGCTGCTGCATGTCGTGGAGCGTCTTGATATCTCGGCGGATTTTTATTTGGGGAGGGGTTACGTAGGAGCTTGTGATTCCCACCCCTAGGAAGGTTACACACGGTCCCTTTTTTATTTTTGCACTGGCTATTTCAAAACCGCTCGTCTTTAAGGTCTCGGAGACGGTCGATATCAGCTGGTCCACTTGGCTTGGAGATGGTGCAGCGATCAGGATATCGTCCATGTACTGCAGGATAGTTACAGTTGGATGGCTCTGCCGGACTGGTGCTAGCGCTCGGTCTACTCTGATCTGGCAGATGGTGGGGGAGTTGATCATCCCTTGAGGTAGCATTTTCCAGTGGAAGCGTAGGTTAGGTCGTTGGCTGTTTGGAAAGACAATGGAAAAAGCGAACCGCTCCTTGTCGTCCACGTGCAGGGGAATAGAAAAGAAGCAGTCTTTGATGTCAAGCACTGCACAGGGCTGCCCTCTTGGTATCATCGAGTTCATGGGCAGCAGTGTTTGTACCGGGCCCATCGGCTGGATTTTCTTGTTTACCTCTCGCAGGTCATGCAGAAGACGAAAGCCTTCACCAGACCGTTTAGGTATTACAAAGATCGGGGTGTTCCATGGGCTCGTGGAGGGTTCTATATGATTCTTATGCAGTTCACGGCCAACAAGCTCAAGGAGAGCAGTCATTCGAGGCTTGGATAGGGGCCACTGTTCGATATACACCGGATCGATTGATTTCCAAGTTAGTTTGATGGGCAGGGACGGGTACACGACAGTGGCCCTTAGTATAAATTTGTCATCCTGACGTCCAGCAGGGCTAAGGCATCTCTCCCCAACAAGGGTGGGCAGTCCGACATGACGTATACCGTGAGGGTGATAGTCCTTCCTGGTCCTCTCTCGGTGCAGAGTGTTATTGCTATTGGCTGGGTGCTTTTGCGGGCTCGGGATTGCCCTCCAACTCCGCTCACCATGGGGGCTTCTTCTAGCTTCCATGGTAGAGGCCAGTGTATATCTGAGACAACGGTAACGTCTGATCCAGTGTCCACCCAAAAGGGAAGGCAGATGGCCGTGCCGTCAGAGCTGTTGCGGAGACGACACTCTGCCCACACGATCAGCGGGTGCCTACCCACCTTCACTGCAAAGACCACCCATGGGTCTCGCTCGTATGCTTTCATGGCCAAGGCCACCCAGGGGCCTCGTCCCCAGGGAGCTGTTCTTGGTAGTCCTGAGGTGCAGGTGGGTTTAGCTGAGCTGTTGGCTGGGCGACAAAGTTGGCTATTTCTTGAGGGGGTAATGGGCGTGGAAGCCCCGTGCCCCATTGAGGGTTGCTGTAGGTGGGCCGCTTGGCGTTCCAGGAGGGAGAGGGCTGGGTGCGGCCCGGCTGCCCCCTCCCCTTCCCGTTTCCCTGAGGCTTGGATCTGCATTCTTTAGCAAGATGCCCCTTCTTTCCACAAGCCCAGCATGGTCCTCTGATTTTCCCCTGGCGTGGTGCAGCAGCTGCTGGTGGGTGTCCTGACTGGGGACAGTTCACTGCCACGTGTCCTGCCTGGCCACACTTGAAGCATGCCATCACGCTGGTAATTGCAGTGCGAACAGCTGCTTGAATGGGAGCAAGGTGTTCTTCCTTTGCAACATGTCTGATCATGGTTGCAATATTAGATCCAGGTGGCAGTGACCTTAAAATGTCTCTGGTGGCTGAATTACACTGCTGTCGCAGGCAGTCTGCTAGCACAGGTCCCTTTGCTTCTGAGGGCAATGCTGAGCAGTCCAGTGCTGCCTGGAGACGGTCTACAAACTGAGTGAAGCTTTCACTCTCACTCTGCTTTATGGTGGACCATGGTGATGGTCTGGCTATAGCTTTAGAGGCTGTGCGGATGGCCTCTCGGGCAGCACGGGTGGTAGTCATTACCTCATGGGCTCGCAGTCCCTCTGCCTGTGCCTGTGGGGTAAGCATGGCTGGATCTCTGCCCATTAGCCTCTGTATGCTGGAGCCATGCAGAGGATGGTTTTCCCCTGCTACCAAGGCTAGCTGCTTGGCACAATTATCCTCCCATTCTTGCTTAAAAACAATCATCCCCGCCCCATCAAAGATTAGTCTGCAGGTTTGTTTAATATCAAATGGAAGCATATCATCGCTTCCAAAAATGCTGTCAATAAGTGTAGAAACCATGGCAGAATTGATTCCTTTGTCGGCAATCGCTTTTACAATAGCCTGCACATCCTTCGGATTTACCGGGGAATACGTTCTCTGGTTTCCGCCGGCACCCCCCACTCTGACCGGGAATACTAGCTTGGCAGACGGCGCCCACTCAGCACATGCTATTTTTATTTCACGCCAATCTGTAAGGGGGGTTCGATTTGCATCTGATGTCCCCTTAACCCATGCCGGAGGGTTGTGGTTAGTTGCCCTGTAAGCCGCGGCACCCTTCTTGTAAACCTCCCAGCCGGTATCCGATTCAGTGTCTGACCACCCTTCCGACCGGCTGTCCCAGCTCCGGTCAGAGTCAGAGCCGGAAGTCGACTGACTGGACGTTTCCGGGCTGCTCAGCCTTTTTCTCGGGCTCCACCCCCGCCCCGTTCCCCGGGGGCCGTACCGTTCCCTCCCCCGGTGCTTCCCCCGCCTCCTGCTGGGGGAGGTCCTTGCCTTATAAGGATCTAATTTACAAAGAGCTCTGTGATTGGTCTGACGCTCGTTCCCGGGGGACGCCCCTCTGCCCCGCTCCCCCACGCCCGTGGCTTCCCCGCCTCCCGCATCATTGCGCAATGCTCGACCACGTGGCTCGGCGCCATTTTCAAAACCGTATGGAGGCGGCTCGGTCTTTTCCGCCGCCTGTATCTCCGATATAATGGCTGCATTTCGCGCCTCATCTGCTAATCCTTGCCACAACTCCCGCGCGCTCCGTCCCCCCTCTCCCGGTGAAGGTGGGTCCCGACCCGGGGGCTGCAAGGGGGGGTCCGGGGTTCCCGCGCGCACCCGCTCGCCCGATTCAAACCCCTCTGCGGTTTGTGTCGCCGCCCCAATCCCCGTTTGTGGCGCGGCAAACAGACATGCTCGGGCAGCTTGCCAGGCTTGCTGCTCCTGCCGGGCGGCTTGCAGCGCCCGCATCACTTTTCCCCACGCTTTAAGCGCTTTTCCTGACCCTGAGGTCATGGTGTTTTCCGCCAAAGCTTTTGTGCATTTATCCCAAATCTCCGGATGGAGAATGTCTACCGGGCCGTCTATAGCCCCAAGCTTAATAAGTCTCGGCACTGCAAGACAGAAATCTTTAAGCTTACAATTCAGACCCCACTGCGTGTAGATCTCACTTACGACCTTCGCGACTTGTTCCATATTCCTCGCGGGTCCAGAGGACGTCTCCTGTCATTGCACTCGCCAGCGGTGCAGTCGCTGGATCTTGGGCAGGCGAAACCCCGAAATCCGGACGATCTGTTTCCGATGTACCTCCCGGGTTTCGGCACCAGTTGTTGCCTGGTAGCCTGGTTCAAGTCCAGCACGGTGGCCCTATCCCTGGGTCACTCGGTCCATCAGCTCCAAGACACCAATGTGGTGGACAGCAAATGGCGTTTATTGAGGGGTTACAGGGGGTTTTAAGGACAGGGGTCCTTGGGTTATTTCCTCTAGCTCACATCCGGCAAGGGGTGGCCAGGTACAGAGCTGAGGTCAGACCACAAGGTGGAGGTGAAGGGGGTCCCTGGCTGCCCGTACATCCCGAGAATCTTCCGTTCGCAATATCCCTATCTCTCTACACTCTCAGACAAACCTGCCAGGACAGACCGGTCTCTCTGGCCTTGGCCTCTGGTGGCTGAAGTTCATCAGGCCCTGAAACACAGGAGCTCTGTGGTTTCCTTCCTGTGGAGACCATGGTACACTGAAGGTTCTGCTGAAATGAAGGGGCCACTCTGACGCTGTAGGGACCCCTTGGCACCACAGCCATCACTGTGGCACTGCTGGACTGCATGGTCCCAAGGGACAGGGGTGAAGCAGCAGGGCTTTGTGGAACCAAGAGGCCATTGTTGAATTACAGGGCTTGTGCAGCCAAAGGGCCGTTGTGATCCTGCAAGGCACCGTGGATCCACGGAGACTAATGTGGCATTGCAAGGGCCCATGGAGTCATGGAGACCATTGTGACACTGTGAGGCCAAAGGGAACCAAAGGGACATTGTGACCCTGCAGGGCCTCGTGGAATCAAGGGGCCATTGTGACACTGCAGAAGCAAGGAGAACATTGTGACACTGTGGGGCCTTGTGGAGCCAAGGGGACATGGAACAGATCTGGCTGGTTTTGTTTCCCAGGAGCCACCTGACAGATCTGACTGATCCTGATATGTCAAGGACTGCTTCTCATCAGCCTCTACAGCACTGAGGCCCAGTGCTTTCTTTCCTATGGAAAAAACCATCCATCTTTACAGGTACCCACGGCCAAAATTGACACTCCCTCTGAGCGGGAAGTCGCTCTCTTTCTCTTCCTATCTTTACTCCTTGCTCTTCTTCTCCCACTTCTCCTCTCCTCTCCCTCTTCCATTACCCCAATACCCTTTTATCCCTTTACTCTTTCTCTTTTCCTCTTTCTTTTCTCTTTTCCTCTTCTCTTCCCCTCTTTACCTTCTTTACTCTCTCTCTCTACCCTCCGTCTTCTCTCCGTCTTTCCTCCCTTTATCTCTTTAATCTGCACGTGGCTGTGCCGAGCAGCTCCTAGCAGACTCTCTTATAATAAACTGCAACTGTAGCTTTTAGCATTTACAGAGCGTCTGAGTCTTGTTCCACGCGTCCACCCTGATACAAAGAATCCAGGAGTTGCCCGCATGGAAGCACAAGTATCCCCCCACCCCTGTGCCGCCTGGGGATTCATCTGGATTGTGTCGGAGTGCAGAGCATGTCCTCCAGGAAGGGGCCGCAACCAAAGCCCATGTCACGGTGTGACTTGGGTTTGCCAGCTTTAATATATTTAATTTCTTTTAGAGACGGGACCCAGGAGTAGAGACAAGGCAGGCTTACAACTTAGAAAGGTACAAGAAGAAATTTATTAATAACACAAAAAGAAAATATTCAGAATAAGGTCCCTAGATTGTTTCCTTCTCCCCTTCATTCAGCATTTCTTACCAACAAACATACAGAGAGTACTTCAGTCAGTGATACATTCAAATAATTAGTTCAGTTTACTTAAGAGAGGAAAGTCCCTTTTTGGTTCTGGCTTAGGGGGTGTCTTTTACCTTCACAATCCACATCCGCCCGGGAAAAAATATTGCAGATTATGATTTTTCCTCCCATTCTGTCACAGTCCTTTCAGAACTGTGCAATGGGTTATGTTACACACATGGGGTAGTACTTTTAAAGGCAGGCTGCTGAAAAACAAGATTGTCTTTATCTTCTTCACTATCAAATGTCTCTGTCTCTATTCCAGTCCCAAGACAGAGAGAGTTTCATTTACCAAGGCACAAAAGTCATCTCTTTCTCTATTAAATGTCTCTGTTCACTTTTCAGTCCCAGAACAGAGAGCTCTTATTTTCTCCAAGGCAAAAATAAGGTTCTTCTTTTCAAGCATCCAAACCTCCCCATGTATATTTCACAGTTTAAAGGAATTTTAGTAAAGTCACCATTTCCTTAGCCCACAAAAAGGTTTTCAGCTACTTATCAGTTCGCATCTTTTCAATCTCTTCCCACCAGGAACTTTATCTTCATTGCGCTGACTTCTGAAGTCTCCAGGCTTTATTCCTTCCCATTCAGGAGAGCTTAGGAAAAATTGAGGATCTTATCTAGGCATGAAGAAGTTACAATTGTATCCAGATCGTGAAGAAACAGCATGGGCAGCTGGAGGCCTCTTCTCTCAGAACGAGGAGGGAAGGGGGAAGGGAGAGCCTTTGCCGTCTCCCCGATCCCCCCTGCTCAGCCAAGCCACATGGAGAGGGGAGCTCCGGGCCGCGCGGGGCCATGCGGTCAGGGAGGGGGGGCCGGGACCATGAGGCCGGGCCGGGCCCCCCGCAGAGCCGGGGCCAGGGTCCCAAGCCGGGCCCCCAGCAGAGCCGGGGTGCCGAGCTGGGCCCCCCCCCGCTGAGCCGGGGCACCGGGCCGGACTCCAGGCCGAGCCCAGAGCCGGGCCGCAGCCCCCGGCCTGGGGACCACCACCCCCGGAGACCGGAAGCCGAAAGAGCCAGAACAAAGCTGATTCACTGTGATTTGTGAAAGCGAAATAACTTTTCATTGGTTTCCCGAGTTGTCTATCACCAAATCAGCTCTCTGATTGGTGGCAGCAGCTCACAGGGGAAGCTCCCAGAAACGGGAGAGCCCCTCACACTTCCCAGCTCCAGGAGGCCTGCTCGGAGGTAAATCCACCCCTCCCCCCAAGCGCGTGAAACCAACACACAAGGTGATGTTGGATCTCAGGTTTGACTTGATGTTCTCAAAAGTCTTTTCCAGCCTGGGTGATTCTGTGGTGATTGTGACACTGCAGGCCCTTGGGAAGCAAGGGGTCATTGTGACACTGTGGGGCCTCATGGAACTGAGAGGACCAGAGTGACACTGTGTATGACATGGCACCACAGAGCCAAGAGGCCACTGTGACCCTGCAGGGCCTTGTGGGACCATGCAGAGCATTGTGACAGAGCAGGACCTCATGTGATGATGGGGCCATTGTGACACTGCAGGGCCCATGGAAGCAAGCGGCCAGCGCTGCTCATCAGGGACTCATGGAATGAAGGAAACAGGTTTGACACAATGGTGCCCCTTGGGACCAAGAGGCCCTTGTGACACTCTGGGACCAAGGAGAGCTTTGCTGCACTGTGAGTCCTCATGGAAACAAGGATCCACTGTGACACTGCACGGCCCAAGGATTCAAGGGACATTGTGACACCATGGGGTCCCAGGGAACCAAAGGGACACTGTCACACTGGGAGACCTCATGGAATCATGGAGACCATTGTGACACTCTAGGGACTCATAGAAACATGGTGACACCAAGGTGGCTGGGAGAGTTGATCTGCTGTATGGTAGGAGGGCTCTGCAGAGGCACCTGGACAGGCTGGATCTGGGGTCCAAATCCAACAAAACCAAGTGCTGGGTCCTGCATTTTGGCCATAACAACCCCTGCAGTGCTCCAGGCTGGGGACAGAGTGGCTGGACAGTGGCCAGGCAGAAAGGGACCAGGGGTCTCTGATGGACCGTAGGCTGGACATGAGCCAGCAGTGTGCCCAGGTGATCAAAAAGGCCAACAGCTCCTGGTCTGGATCAGGAATGGTGTGGCCAGTGGACCAGGGCAGTGATTCTTCCCATTGCTCAGCAATTGTGAGGTCACACCTCGAGTGCTGTGTCCAGTTCTGGGCCCATCTTTTTCGGAAGGACTTGGTTGGGCCTGGAGCATGTCCAGAGAAGTGCAACAAGACTGGTGAGGAGTCTGGAACACACGTCCTGAAAGGAGTCGCTGAAGGAGCTGGGGATGTTTATCCTGGAGGAGGCTCAGGGAGACAAGGTGGTGTTAGGGCACAGATTGGACTTATATGATCTCCAAGGTCTTTTCCAGCCTGGCTGCTTCTGTGATTCTCTGAAACCACCCTTGGAGCAGTTGCAGGATGAGCCCTGGGCCTCCTCTTCACAAGGTCCAGCAGCCCAGGTACCTCAGCTTCTCCTCACAGCCCCAAAGCCCATCCTGTCAGTCCTGCAGAGGCCTCTCCAGCCCCTCCTCACTGCCCACAACAGGGAGCCCCACACCCAGACACACCAGCCCAGATGTGCCCCCCCTGGCCTGTGGTGCCTCTGGCAAGGGAGCAGCACGAGGCATTGCAGGACCCTGCAGACAATTCCTGAAGCACTTGTAGGATGATTCTGCTCCGCAAGGGATGTTCCCATGGTGCCAAATCAGGAACTGAAAAAGGGATCCAGAGAGGAAAGGACAAACAGGGTTGGACTGCTTGAAGGGGTGGGAAGGGATGGGAAATAGGAAAAAATCTGCAAGAATGAAGAGTACAGAAAGCAAAGGTGAAGCCAAGGAAAAGCTCAGGGCAGTTTGGGGTGGGTGCCAGGTAGCCCTGGCCCTGACCAACATCATCTGCAGTGGGACAGCTCATGGGAACTGACTTTCTGGCTGACTGCAGAGGCCACGACAAACCTGAGTGGTTTCCCTCCCATCCCCAGCCCTTGCTGGCCCCAGGGGCTGATGGCATTTGTGCTCACTCAGCTCCATCTCCCCACAGCAGCACCATGGGGGTGCTGACGCCTGCTCTGTGCAGTGCAAACAGGGGCTCCTGAGCCAGTGCTGCCGTGCCTGTACCTGCAAGGATGCGGCACCTGTGTGAGCTGGGGGAGAGGCCAGGGCTGCAGATGGGGGATGTTGTTGGCAGGTGCATGAGGACGCTCTGGGACGCTGCCCTGGGCTGTCCAGCGCAGTGGGGATGGATCAGCCCCTGCTCTGCTGCTCCTTGCCAGGGTCTCCCCCTTGCAGGGCCCTTGCAGAGCACCAGCCATGCTGTTTGCCCCCAGCCTGCCCACGGCCAGCCTGGGGCTGCTCATGGGGGGTTTCTCTGCTCAGCACTGGCCTGGCCAAGTGTTGTGGAGAGAGCCTGGGCAAGGAGCCTGGAGCCCCCAGGCCCTGCCGTGAGGCGTCAGCGCTGCCCCAGCAGTGCCCATGGCCTGTCCCTGCTGCAGCCCCGGCACTGCCACCCCCAGGGCTGTGCCCAGCCCCGAGAGCACTCAGGCCCTGCAGCAACACGAGGGGCAGGAGGGCAGCGGGGCAGTGGCACGGGAACAGCACTGGCAACACCAAGTGCTGCAGCTGCTGCTGGGCACAGCTGCTGTGCCAGCACTGATCTGCCCCAGCTCTGCACACAGACATTGCTGCTGCAGCTCCAGAGAAGGGAACAAAAGGGGATCTCTGAGGAAACCTTGGTGGGAGGGAGATCCTTGAGTCCAGTGAAAGCTGCAGCCCCTCTTTGACACAGTCTGTGACCACAGGGAATGTGGAGACAAACAAAATGAGATATGGCGCAAACTATGACATTTCTTTACGAACAATATTAAACAATTAAACAGAGAAAAAGACCCACCAATAAAACCAACAATAACTATCAAAGGTGACTTTTATTACAAGCACTTTGCAGAAATTGGAAAGTCGTTTAATGTTCCTGAAAGCAGCCAGTCATCAGTGTCCACACTGCAGCCTTGAGCTCCTGGTTCCTCAGGCTGTAGATGAGGGGGTTCAGGGCTGGAGGCACCACTGAGTACAGAACTGACAGGGCCAGATCCAGGGATGGGGAGGACATGGAGGAGGGTTTCAGGTAGGTACATGTCCCAGTGCTGAGGAACAGGGAGACCACAGCCAGATGAGGGAGGCAGGTGGAAAAGGCTTTGTGCCGTCCCTGCCCAGAGGGGATCCTCAGCAGAGCCCTGAAGATCTGCACATAGGAGAAAACAATGAACACAAAACAGCCAAAATACAGAAAAGCACTTATCTCAATGAGTCCAAGTTCCCTGAGGTGGGAGTGTGAGCAGGAGAGCTTGAGGATCTGTGGGATTTCACAGAAGAACTGGCCCAGGATATTGCCATGGCACAGGGGCAGGGAAAATGTATTGGCTGTGTGCAGCAGAGCATAGAGAAAGCCACTGGCCCAGGCAGCTGCTGCCATGTGGGCACAAGCTCTGCTGTCCAGGAGGGTCCTGTAGTGCAGGGGTTTGCAGATGGACACGTAGCGGTCGTAGCACATGATGGTCAGGAGGAAATATTCTGTTGAAATGAAGCAAATGAAGAAAAACAGCTGGATGACACATCCTGCATAGGAGATGTTCCTGGTGTCCCAGAGGGAATTGTGCATTGCTTTGGGCACAGTGGTGCAGATGCAGCCCAGGTCAGTGAGGGCCAGGTTGAGCAGGAAGAAGAACATGGGGGTGTGCAGGTGGTGGCCACAGGCTACGGCGCTGATGATGAGGCCGTTGCCCAGGAGGGCAGCCAGGGAGATGCCCAGGAAGAGGCAGAAGTGCAGGAGCTGCAGCTGCCACGTGTCTGCCAATGGCAGCAGGAGGAAGTGGCTGATGGAGCTGCTGTTGGACATTTCTTCACTCGGGACATTGTGGACTGTTGAAAGGAAACATTGACAAAGTGGGACAGATTTCCTTTAGTCAATCCTATGCTATATTTTTCACTGAATATTACATCTCCCTTTTGTGGGAAACTTCATTTACCTTGGTTTATAATTTTTGAGTTCAGGTTTTTTTCTGCTGATTTACTGCCTCATCTTCAGCATTGCTTTCACCCAGAACTGGAGAGCACAAAGGAAAAACCGGGGTCCCTGTACCCCAGTGCAGTCAGACTGCTGATCCCACACAGATTTCTTTTACTTATTTTATCTCTCTCTATTTCAGGGTGATTGCACTCAAAAGAAGCTTGAAAATAAAGTAGACTCTTTGTAAGGTCTCATTTAAAAGTCACCTTTTTGAAACTCTTCTGTTTTTGCCTGTGAAGCCGGACAGGAAGAGATATCCAGGGTTGGTCTGGCTCTCTGCTGTCTAGGGTTGTGCCTACTGGGAGCTATTTCTCTCTATCCAAGCCTAGGCCCTGCCAGTGCTCCCAGAGCCCAGCCCAGCCCTGGGGGCTCAGCTCTGCCCTGAACACCCCTCTCAGCACAGGACACTGCCCAGGGGCATCTCCATGCCAGCAGGCCCTTAAGGGCAGCTCAGACAAACTGAGATGCTGCAAGCCAAGGTGCTGCTGCTGCTGTCTGTAGGCAAAGGAGGATGAGGAGGCACTTTGTGAGGGAGATCTGAGGCAGATATGCTGATCCCCAGTGGGACAGTGCAGGAGTCTCAGTGACACACATACACCTGACAGCCCCTTTCCCTTCCCTTCAGGAGAAAGCTGAGAGCAGCCCTGGCCATGCAGCACCATCTCCACAGCAGGAGGAATCTGCCCTGATGGGGGTGGCTCCTTCCACTTCCAACTTCTCCCCACAGTCCATGGGGAGCTGCCAGGCAGGCTGAGAGCTGCCCCTGGCAGGTGGCACATGCCCTGGGCTGGCCAGGAGCCCTGAGGGCTGCAGGAGCTGCTCTGCAGGACAGCCCTGGGCAGCCCTGGCTGCAGCCCCAGCTTCAGCCCCTGCAGCCATCCCTGGCAGCAGGAGCCGTCCTGTCCTGTCCCTCTGACGGTGCCCAGGGCAGCCCTGCTCTGCAACACATCCTCCTCCTCCTCCTCCTGTGCCTCAGAGAAACTGGGAGAGTCCTCCTGACACATCCCCCAGGCTGTGGGCTGTGCTGGCTCCAGGAGATCCCTCCAGGAGCACAGGGGACATTGCCCTGCACCCACAGACTCACCATGTCCAGGGCTGTGAAGATGTTTCCCCAAGTGAAATCTCAGCTCAATGTCTTCCCAGTCCTGGTTGTCTTCAGCCTGTCTGTGCCTGGCTCCTGTCCCCTCAGTGCCTGCAGACAGTGCCCTCAGCCCTGCTGGGCTGTGAAAGGAGCTGCTCCTCTGCAGAAATGTCTTTTTGAAGCTTTTCCTGCTTGCCATTATCTCTCTTTGTGCCAGGAGACACAAAACAACGACTTTAATGACCTGCTCAGGAGTTTGTTCTTTTTTAAATCACATTCAGTCCCTGAGAGAGTGTTTTTCAAAAAAACTTTTAAAGACCTCAAAATCAAATTAATATGCCAAAGTTTCTTGAAGTTTTAATGGGTCCCACTGAGGGACAGGACTCAGAAAGTGCCCCAAGGTTCCAGTTAGAGCCAAACACTGGAGGCACTGATGATAGATGAAGATAAACAAGGGAAAGGTGTCTCTGATGCTGAGCAAACCTGGATGTGTTTCAGGAATGCAAAGGGCCAAGGCTGAGCCCCAGCCCCTGGCAAGGCACATCCTGTCCCTCCCTCATTGCTCAGGGCTCTTCCCGGGCCACTGGGCTCTGGGGATGTGCAATGCCAAGGGCAGGACCATGGGGCGGCCCCTGCCAGGCTGCTGAGCAGGGACAAGGAGGCAATGAGGCCCCAGCACAGCAAGGCTCACTTGTCCCCTGCTGGCCTCAGGCCCAGGGCCAGCAGCCATGGCCCCAGTGCTGCAGCAGTTGGCTCTGGCAGGGCCTTTCAGCTGCTGCCCTTCCCTGTGCCCTCTGCAGCCCAGGCTGTCCTACGGTGTCCATGCCCTGCGCCTCTGTCCCTGCAGGCTGTCGTCATCCCCCGGCTGCCCCACCTCGCTGGCCCTTCCTTTGCTGACAGCTCTGCATCCTGCCTGCCTCTACCTGGCCACACAAAGCCTTGGGCTGCTCCAGACTCCTTCTCAGGGACGTGTTGCACCACAGCCCTGCCCTGGGAGAGAAATTCCTTTCTCCTTCTGTCCATTCTGGACCGTCCCAGCTGCCCTTGGCATTAATTCTTTTTTTCTCTGGCTGTTTTCCACTATGTCAGAAGGATCCACCATCCCTGAAACCACCCTTCCATCTCTCTCAGGGCTCTCCTTTGCTCTCCTCAGTCTCCACTTCACTGAGCACAGAGCTCCTTTGTCCCTATCTAGTGGTCAACGATTTGATGCCTTGGGCACCTGGACAAGAAGGACAGTTGTTCTCTAAAGAAGGAAACCACAGAACCCCAGGATTTGAAGGCAGATCAAAGGCAAAGGGAAGCCAGACCTGTCTGTCATTGGAGCTTTTGTCTGAAAAAACCCTTGGATATATGTAGAGTTTAGGAGGTGGAATTCGATTTCAGGCATGGGTGCCTGGACCGGAATAACAATTCTTCTCCACAGGAAGGCAGGGGCAGAGCCTCAGTGTTTCAAAGACTGATTAGAGGCAGTCCCAAGGAGGCCAAGGCCAGACAGACCTGTTTGTCTTGGCAGCATTTGTCTGGGAGCAATCCTTGTCTAGATGGAATTTGGGAGGCCAAATCCCAGTTTGTCCCTGGGCATCTGGAAAAGAAGGACAGCTCTTTTCCCTAGGAAGAAAAGTATAGAGCCCCAATGTTTCAAAGGCAGATGAGAGCTGGCCCTCAGGAAGCCATGGGAACCTAGACATTCCTGGCAGCTTTTGTCTGGGAGCTATCCTTGGATACAAGGAATTTTAGAGACAGATTCTCATTTGGCCATTTACGCCTGGACATGAATGATGTTTCATTCCATGGGAGAAAAGCACAGTCCCCCAGTGCTTTAAACACAGATGCAAGGTGGCCTCCATGAGGCCAAGGTCAGACAGAGCTCTCTGTCCTGGCAGGTTTCAGATGGGAACAATCCAAGGATATAATCAAATTTGGAGGTATCCCAATTTCGGCCAATTGGCACCTGGAGGAGAAAGACAGTTCTTTCCCACAGGAGGGAAAGCACAGAACTTTTAAGATTTCAGGGGCAGATGAGAAGCAACACTCAACATGCCAAGGTCAGCTGGACCAGTTCTGGCCCCAGGAGGCCAAGTCAACCAGGTCTGTTCCATATTCTTGGATCCTTGGAGCCCTGAAGCATCACAGTTACCCCTTGGTTCCATGAGGCCCCACAGTATCACAACAGATCTTTGTTTCCATGAGGCCCAGCAATATCACAATGTTCTCCTTGGCTCTGCATTGGCACAATGGCCCTGTTGGGGGTTGAGTGTTTTCCTATTACTGTGTCAATTTGGGGAATTTTTCCCGTTGTCATTCTAATGGAGCTGCCGGTTACACCCGCAGATCTTTGCTGGCTCTGGACAAAAGGGGTAGGTGGGATCGGCTTGGGGAGGGGCTCTCATGCTTCGGGAGGGGACTCGTGTTCCCGGCGAGCTGGGAGGAGGAGCCACTCGGTCTTGGAGCCACGCGGCCGAAGGCAGGAGAGCCAGACCCTCTGCCATCACCTGCCCTGCATCTGCCCTGCTCCAGCCTCCAGTCTCTGTGGACACAGCTGAGCACCAGAACCCAAACGGTGAGCGAGGAGCTGCCCGCTCCAGCCGCTCCCCCCTGAGACCGGCGCGGCCGCAGCCGCCCCTTCCCGCCTCCGCTCCCGCCGAGAGAGAGCGTGTCCACAGCTAAAGAAAGGACTGGAACCGAGTTATCTGTTCTGTTTTGTTCGTAATTTTAACAACTGCTGTTGTTTCTTCTGGTACAGTTAGATATATTAGTAAAAGAGCTGTTATTCCTACCCCCTTATCTCTGCCTCAGAGTCCTAGATTCAAACGTTTATAATATTTGGGGGGGAGTGGAATTCAGGTCTCTGTTTCAAAGGAAAATTTCTGCCTTTCTTGGCAGACACCTGTCCTTCAAACCAGGACAGATTTTGGCGCCCAACGTGAGGCAGGAGGGCATTAAGAGGAGAGTTAAGACAGGAGTAACAGCTCTCTTGAGGGGCAACATGTTGTCCGGTTTAATCTGGTTTGGGCTCCATGTGGCCACAGATACCTCTCTCCCATTTGTAAGCCCTTTTTTGAATATGGGCCCTCTCACCAAAGTTACTGTAGCTATTATCCGATTAGTTTGGTGGATTGATTATGTCAGAATTTCATGGTTTTTTAATTTTCTCTGGGAAGTGGCCACATGGATCCAGAGCTATCATACTCTAACTGCGTGTTTCTGGGTTTATTTCAATAATGGTACTTACTGTGAAGTAATGAATGCAAGGGAAATTTTCTCCCAACCTATTACCCAGTTTTTTGAGGCTACTCCACCAGTTTTCAAGGATTTCAGATCTGTTTTAATTGCTAGTGTTATTATACAGTGGCTGGCATTGCTGATAGGCCTGTTCTACTTAGCATTCAGAAACAAGGGAATATTGGCTTGGTTAACAGCCCTGATATCTACCCCAGGGACTTGGGATATTGCTCCAGAGTCTTCCCCTGCCCTAGGGACTAGGGATGTTGCCCCAGAACATGACTCTGCTACGGGGACTAGGGATGCTGCCCCAGAGCCTGATGCTGCCCCACAGCCCATTGCAGAAATGAACCACCCAGAGTGGGTGGGAGGCTCTAGTGAAGGATATTGGCCAGGTATTGAAGGAGCAAAGCCAGATGTTGAAGTAGCACAGCCAGATGTTTAAGGAGCACAACCAGATGTTGAAAGAGCACTTTTCTTCAGCTGGTGAGAAACCCTCCTCCTGCCCTAAAGAGGGATAGTCAGATGGTGCTGCAGTGGAACCCGTAGATGTTGTATCTGTCCAGGTTCCAGCCGCATCACAGGGGCAGCCACAGCCAGCAGCAGTTGCCCCTGTGGAAACTAGAAAATCTAAGATTAAAACGAGGCACCTAGATAATGGGGATCAGCCAGGAGGGTCCTCACAGCCAGCAAGAGAGCCAGAGATTGAGATTGTTACCGAGTCCCTCTCATACGACAGTCTCCGTAACCTGTGTAAAAACATTGCACGGCGAGGCCGTGAGCCTTTTACAACTTGGTTACTCCGGGTCTGGGACCTTACGGGAACAGGTGTGCAACTGGATGGAACTGAGGCCAGGAATTTGGGATCCTTGGCCCAGGATTCAGGTGTGGACCAGATATTTGTAAGGGACCAAGGCTTCCTTTCCCTTTGGGACCAGCTTTTAATGAGTGTGAGAGAGAAGTTTGTCCACAAAGAGAGAATGCAGGAGTACCACCGTAGAATACGCTGGAAAACTCTTGAGGAAGGGATCCAGCAGCTGAGAGAAGTGGCAGTATTAGAGGTACTCTTTGGGAGGGATGGACAGCATGACAATGACCCTGACAAGGTCAGGTGCACAGGGCAGATGCTGTGGAATCTGGCAAACCTGGGGCCATCTCAGTATACCACCTTCATTGCAATGATCAATGCTGATGACCACCAAGAGACAGTGGGTTCTGTTGCCAACAGACTCAGAAATTTTGAGAGTATTATGAATGGCCCAATGCAGGCCAATGTCTCTGCCGTGGCCAGGGACCTCCAAGAGGTCCAAAACAGGATGGAGGAGATGAGGGAGGAGATAAGGGAGGAGATAAGGAAGGAGATAAGAAAGATTAGTGCAGCACCAGTGTGAGTCATAGGCCCCAAATCTAGAACCCAACACCCCCCAGCTAGGGAGAGAGGGTACACCCCACGAGCTAATCTGTGGTTCTTCCTGTGAGACCATGGAGAAGACATGGGAAAATGGGATGGGAAACCCACTTCTGTCTTGGCAGCACGGGTGTGTCAGCTCAGGGAGGGAAATGCTAACCGAGGGAACCGTGCTAAGATGAAGGTAGCCTCAGCCTCCCATGGTAAAGGTGCAGGGTATCACAGAAGGGAGGATGATCTGTCAGATCCCCTAGAAGGAACCTCCACTATGTATGCCCAGGAAAGAAATAATAACCAGGGCTAGAGGGGCCCTGCCTCTAGCCAGGGAGAGGCATGGGATGACAGGATCTATTGGACAGTGTGGGTGCGATGGCCTGGCACATCAAAGCCACAGGAACATAGAGTACTAGTTGATACTGGTTCACAATGCACCCTGATACCATCAGAACATGTGGGGAAGGTACCTGTTTCCATTGTTGGGGTGACGGGGGGATCACAGGAATACACTTTGCTGGAAGCTGAGATTAGCCTGACAGGGAAGGGATGGCAGAAACATCCTATTGTAACTGGCCCAGGGGCACCACGAATTCTAGGCATAGACTTCCTCAGGAATGGCTACTACAAAGACCCAAAGGGGTTCAGGTGGGCTTTTGGAATAGCTGCTGTAGCAACAGAGAGCATTAAGCAGTTGAACACTTTGCCTGGACTATCAGAAAACCCATCTGCAGTGGGGCTCCTGAAAGTGACAGAGCAACAGGTACCAATTGCCACCATGACAGTGCACCGCCGGCAGTACCGGACAAATCGAGATGCTGTGATTCCCATTCACAAGATGATCCGTGAGCTGGAGAGCCAAGGGGTGGTCAGCAAAGCCCACTCACCCTTCAACAGCCCCATCTGGCCTGTGCGCAAATCTGATGGAGAATGGAGACTGACTGTGGACTATCATGCCTTGAATGAGGTGACTCCACCGCTGAGCGCTGCCGTGCCAGACATGCTGGAGCTGCAGTACGAGTTGGAGTCCAAGGCAGCAAGGTGGTATGGCACCATTGACATCGCCAATGCATTTTTCTCCATTCCTTTGGCAGCAGAGTGCAGGCCTCAGTTTGCTTTCACCTGGAGAGGCGTGCAGTACACCTGGAACCGACTGCCCCAGGGGTGGAAACACAGCCCCAACCATCTGCCACGGACTGATCCAGGCTGCACTGGAAAAGGGTGAGGCTCCAGAACATTTGCAGTACATCGATGACATCATTGTGTGGGGGAACACGGCAATGGAGGTATTTGAGAAGGGAGAGAAGATCATCCAGATTTTGCTGGGAGCCGGTTTCACCATTAAAAAGAGCAAAGTCAAAGGACCTGCCCAAGAGATCCAGTTCCTGGGAGTGAAGTGGCAAGATAGACGGCACCAGGTCCCCACTGAGGTCATCAATAAGATCACTGCAATGTCTCCACCAACAAGCAAGAAGGAAACACAAGCTTTCCTAGGTGCCAAACACTTTTGGAGAATGTACATCCCTAAGTACAACCAGATTGTGAGCCCTCTCTACCTGGTCACCCGCAAGAAGAATGATTTCCACTGGGGCCCTGAGCAGCAGCAAGCCTTCGCCCAGATCAAGCAGGAGATTGCTCATGCAGTAGCCCTTGGCCCAGTCAGGACGGGACCAGAGGTAAAGAATGTGCCTTACTCTGCAGCCGGGAACCATGGTCTGTCCTGGAGCCTTTGGCAGAAGGTGCCTGGTGAGACCCGAGGTCGACCCCTGGGATTCTGGAGCAGAAGTTACAAAGGGTCTGAAGCCAATTACACTCCCACAGAGAAGGAAATCCTGGCTGCCTATGAAGGAGTTCAAGCTGCCTCAGAGGTTATTGGCACGGAAGCACAGCTTCTCCTGGCACCCCGACTGCCAGTGCTGGGGTGAAAGGTTCCCTCAACCCACCACGCCACCGACGCCACATGGAGCAAGTGGATTGCCCTCATTACGCAGCGCGCCCGTATTGGCAACCCGAATCGCCCTGGGATTTTGGAGATAATTACAAACTGGCCAGAAGGTGAAGATTTTGGTCTCGCTGACGAAGAGGAGCAGAAGCAAGTGACCCGGGTGGAAGAAGCTCAACCGTACAACCAACTGCCAGCAAATGAAAAATGCTACTCCCTTTTCACAGATGGTTCCTGCTGCATCATGGGGATGAATTGGAAGTGGAAAGCAGCAGTATGAAGCCCCACACAACAGCTTGCACAAGCTACCTAAGGAGAAGGTGGATCAAGTCAACTTGCTGAGCTCAAAGCCGTTCAGCTGGCCTTGGACATTGCTGACAGAGAGAAATGGCCAAAGCTCTACCTTTACACTGACTCCTGGATGGTAGCCAATGCTCTGTGGGGGTGGCTGGAGAAGTGGAAAAAGGCTGACTGGCAACGTAGAGGAAAACCAATTTGGGCTGCTGATGAGTGGAAAGACATTGCCACTCGGGTAGAGAAGGTACCTGTGAAAGTCCGTCATGTGGATGCCCATTTCCAAAGAGTTGGGCTAATGAAGAACAGCAGCATAACGAGCAGGTAGATCAGGCTGCACAGATAGAGGTCTCAAAGATAGACTTAGATTGGGAACAAGAGGGAAAATTGTTCCTAGCTCGATGGGCCCATGATGCCTCAGGTCATCAGGGCAGAGATGCCACCTATAATTGGGCATAAGACCGAGGGGTGGATCTAACCATGGACAGTCTTTCCCAGGTTATCCATGACTGTGACACATGTGCTGCCATCAAGCAAGCCAAGCGGGTGAAGCCCCTCTGGTATGATGGGCGATAGTCCAAGTACAAGTACGGAGAGGCCTGGCAGATTGATTACATCACACTGCCTCAGACCCCCCAAGGCAAGTGTTACCTGCTGACCATGGTGGAAGCCACCATCAGATGGTTGGAGACCTGCCCTGTGCCCCACGCTACAGCTCAGAACACCATCCTGGGCCTCAAAAATTAAATCTTTAGAGGCATGGCACCCCCGAGAGAATTGAGTTGGACAACCGGACCCATTTCAAGAATGGTCTTATCAACGCCTAGGCCAGAGAACATGGCACTGAATGAATATATCATATCCCTTACCATGCACCAGCTGCTGGGAAAGTTGAAGGGTGCAATGGCCTACTCAAGACTACCCTGAAGGCACTTGGTGGGGGAACCTTCAAAAACTGGGAAACGAATTTAGCAAAGGCTACCTGGATGGTTAACACCAGAGGGTCCATCAGTCGAGCTGGTCCTGCCCAATCTGAACCCTTGTACACAGTGGATGGAGATAAAGTCCCTGTAGTACACATGAATGGCATTTTAGGACAGACTGTTTGGATTAATCACACCTCAGGCAAAGACAAACTCATCCGTGGGATTGTCTTTGCTCAAGAACCTGGTTACACTTGGTGGGTAATGCAGAAAGACGGGGAAACCCATTGTGAACCACAGGGAAACCTAATTTTAAGTGAGAACTGTGCATAAGGTTTCATTATGCAGATGGCAATAGAATAAGGGGTGGATAATGTGTTGGGTTGATGTGGCCAGAAATGTGTATTCTATCACCATCTGTGGAAACTGGGTCGGGCAGTGACCCTTATCTCCATGGCACATACCATCTATTAATGGTCCATCTTTAAGACAAGATGGGGCAATCCTCTTTATCTTTTCCACAACCCATCCTCCCTCCAGGAGGATATCATCTGCTGCTGGTCCATTAAGTCCCACTTTATGACTGATAAAATTACATCATCCCATTGGGAGATGCTCCAGCCAGGGGAAGGAACCAAGCCTTTCCTACCTAGATAAAAACGGAGTTTTTGGACAGCAAGTTACCTTCTTTCCATTGGATTCCAGAGGAACACCAGACCTTTCCATATAATCTCTGGACCTTCAGAGGAAAACTGCACCTTCTACAGGAGCACTGCTCCAACTGAACCACATCTGCCACTGCAGGAGGATGCAGCCACCATTTAATGGGACTGTGCCAACACCCTGACTGACTGATGGGTGTCAGCTTGGATTCTGACTCTGTCAGGGTTGGGACTGTTTTTCGTAATACTGTATTTCTATTTTAATTTTCCTAGTAAAGAATTCTTATTCCTAATTCCCCTATCTTTGCCTGAGAACCCCTTAATTTCAAAATTATTATAATAATAATTTGGACGGAGGGGGGTTTACATTCACCATTTCAAAGAGAAGCTTCTGCCTTTATTGGCAGACATCTGTCCTTCACACCAGGACAAAGGAGGATTTGGGATGGAAAAATGAGATTTTGGAATGAAAAAGGAGATTTTGGGGAGGAAAGGGGGATTTAGGGTGGGAATTGAGGATTTGAGGTCAGGATTTCAGTGGGAAAAGGGGATTTGGGGTGGGAAAAGGAGATTTTGGGGTGGGAAAAGGAGATTTTGGGGTGGGAAAAGGAGATTTTGGGGTGGGAAAAGGGATTTGGGATGCACAAAAGATTTGGGGCGTGAAAAGGAGAATGTGAGGTGAGAAAAGAATTTCGGGTACTAAAAGGACATTTGGGGTACACAAAGGATTCTGGGGTTGGAAAAAGGACGATTTGGGGTAAAAAATGGATTTGGGATAAAAAAAGTATTTGGGTGCACTGAACTTACCTGGGAGAGTGGGGGCAGGTGGTAGGTTTAGGGCGGGGTTAGGACTATTTTTGGGGCACTTTTCTAGGATTTTGGGGTATTTCTATGGAATTTGGGGGTGGTTCTGTGGAATGTGGGGGCAGTTTTCTGGGATTTTTTGGTGTTTTGGGCTGGTTTTGAGCAATTCTGGGATATTTGGGGGGCAGCTCTAAGGGATTTTGAGGTGGTTTGGAGGGATTTTAGGGTGGTTTGGAGGGATTTTGGGGTGTTTCTAGTTGATTTTGGGGCAGCTTGAATGGATTTGGGGTGTTTCGGCAGTTTTGGGGTTATGAGGGGTCGTTTTGAGCCATTTCTCTGGGATTTTGGGATGTTTTGGGGCAGTTCTGGGGTATTCAGGACGGGTTTTTGAGGCATTTCTCTGGGATTCTGGGGTGTTTCTCTGGGATTTTGTGTCCAGCTCCACCAAGGCGATGTCGTGGTGCCCGGGCACCAGGCGCAGCTCCTTGAACCCCAGGAACCTGGCACAGGGGAATGGAGTGAGGGACAGCCCAAAAACCGGTAATGGTCCCCAAAAATTCGGGAATGGTACCCCAAAAAGTTTGGGAATGGTACCAAAAAATCTGGGAATGGTCCTGAAAAAAGTCTAGGAATGGTACCCCAAAAAACTGGGAGAGGTACCCCAAAAATTCAGGAATTGTACCACAAAAAACTCAGGAATGGTACCCCAAAACATGTGGGAATGGTACCCCAAAAAACCTGGGAATAGTACCCCAAAAAACACGGGAATGGTCCCCAGAAATTCCGAGAATGGTACCACAAAAATTTGGGAATGGTACCCCCAAAAGTTCAGGAGTCTTCCCTCAAAAATTCAGAAATGTTCCCTAAAAAACCCAGGAATGTTCCCTCAAAAGCCCAGGAACGGTCCCCAAAAAACCTAGCAATGGTCTCCAAAAACCCAGAAACATTCCCCCAAAAAACCCAGGAATGTTCCCCCAAAAATTCAGGAACTTCCTCCAGAAAACCTGGGAATGGCCCCCAAAAGACCTAGGAATGGTAGCCCAAACACCAGGGAATGTTCCCCCCAGAATCTGGGAATGGTTCCCAAAAAACCCGGGAATGGTCCCCAAAACCTGGGAATGTTTCCTCCAAAAGTTGGGAATGTTCCCTCAAAAATTCAGAAATGTTCTGCAAAAAATCCAGGAACTGTCCCCAAAAAACCCAGGAATGGTATCCCAAAGAAACTGGGAATGTTTCCCAAACACTTGGGAGTGATCCCCCAAAAACCCAAGAATGTTCCCCCAAACACAGGAACATTTCCTCCAAAAAACCTGGAAATTTTCCTCAAATACTCAAGAGTGATCCCCCAAGAACCTGGGAATGGTCCCCAAAAAAACGAGGAATGTTCCCTCAAAAAATGCAGGAATGTTACCCCAAACCCAGGAATGTTCCTCCAAAAAAAAAAATGGGAATGTTCCTCCAAAAATTTGGGAATGCTCCACCAAAACCTGGGAATGGTCCCCAAAAATCCAGGAATGTTCTCCCAAACTCCAGGGAAAGGTCCTAAAAAAACCCAGGAATGTTCCCCTAAACCTGGGAATGTTCCTTCAAACACTCGAGAAAGATCTCCCAAAAACCTGGAAATGCTCCCCTCAAAATTCAGAAATGTTCCCCAAACATCCTGGAATGCTCCTCCAAATAATCTGAGAATGTTCCCCAAAAATCCGGGAATGGTCCCCCAAAAATTCCACGAATGTTCCCTCAAAAATTCAGAAATGTTCCCCAAAAATTCAGAGATGTACCCCCAAAAACCCAGGAATGGTCTCCCAAAAAATTCAAGAATGTTCCTCCAAAAAACCTGGGAATGGTCCCTCAAAAATTCAGAAACGTTCCTCGAAAATCCAGAAATTCCTGCCCCCACCCCAAATCCAGAAACATTCCTCCAAAAATCCAGAAACCACCCGAAAAATCCTGAAATTCCCCCCCAAAAAATCCCCCCCAAAATTCCACCCCCTCCCCCTGTGATCTCCCTCAGTTCCCCCTGGAATTCCTGATTCCTTGGAGAGCAGGATGTGGTTTGGAGGGTTCTCTGACAGCTGCGGGGAATGGGGAGAGAAACCAAAATCAGACAAATACAGCTCAAAACCAGACAAAATCAGCAAAAATCAGCCAAAATCAGCCAAAAAACAGCCCAAAATCAGCCAAAATCAGCCCAAAATCAGCCCAAAGTTACCCCAAAACACAGAGAGAACCCCAAATTACCCCAAACACCCAAAATTACCCCAAAAAACACCCCAAAGTTACCCAAAACACAGAGAGAACCCCAAATTACCCCCAAAACACCCAAAATTACCCCAAAAACACCTCAGTTACCCCAGAGCACAAAGAGAACCCCAAATTACCCCAAACACCCAAAATTACCCCAAAACGCCCCAAAGTTACCCCAGAGAACAGAGAGAATCCCAAATTACCCCCAAACACCCAAAATTATCCCCAAAACACCCCAAAGTTACCCAAAACACAGAGAGAACCCCAAATTACCCCCAAAACACCCCAGATTATCCCAAAAACACCCAAAACACAGAGAGAACCCCAAATTACCCCAAAACCACCCCAAATTATTCCAAGGAACAGAGAACCCCAAATTATCCCAAACACCCCAAATTACCCCAAAAAACACCTCAAAGTATCCCAAAGGCACAGACAGAACCCCAAATTACCCCATCCCAAATCCCATAAATGATCCCATAACTGATCCCAAATTCCAGAACTGACTCCAAATCCCATAAATGATCCCATAACTGATCCCAAATCCCAGAACTGATCTCAAATCCCATAAATGATCCCATAACTGATCCCAAATTCCAGAACTGATCTGAAATCCCATAAATGATCCCAAATTCCAGAACTGATCTCAAATCCCATAAATGATCCCATAACTGATCCCAAATCCCAGAACTGATCTCAAATCCCATAAATGATCCCATAACTGATCCCAAATTCCAGAACTGATCTCAAATCCCATAAATGACCCCATAACTGATCCCAAATTCCAGAACTGATCTCAAATCCCATAAATGATCCCATAACTGATCCCAAATCCCAGAACTGACTCCAAAACCCATAAATGATCCCATAACTGATCCCAAATCCCAGAACTGATCTCAAATCCCATAAATGACCCCATAACTGATCCCAAATGCCAGAACTGATCTGAAATCCCATAAATGACCCCATAACTGATCCCAAATCCCAGAACTGATCTCAAATCCCATAAATGACCCCAAATCCCATAATTGAAAACAAATCCCATAGCTGATCCCATAAATCCCCCATAACTCACAGGCACAGGGGATTTCCAGGAGGCATTTTGGGGTTTTGAAGGGATTTTGGGGGGAATTTGGGGGATTTCCAGCAGGGATTTTGGGGTTTCTGACGGATTTCTGGGGAATTTGGGACATTTTTAGGAGGTAATTTTTGGGTTTTCTGAGATATTTTGGGGTTTCTGAGGGATTTGGGGAGGTTCCAGAAGGGATTTGGGGGAGTTCCAGGAGGCATTTTGGGGATTTCTGATGGACTTTGGGAGGTTCCAGATGGATTTAGAGGGGATTTGGGGGATTTCTGGGGGATTCAGGGAGTTTCAAGAGGGATTGGGGGCATTTTAGGGTTTCTGGGGGATTTCCAGCAGGATTTTGGGGGTTTCTGAGGGATTTGAAGTTTTCTGAGAGATTTTTAAGGGATTTCCAGGAGGCATTTTCGGATTTCTTAGCGATTTGGGGTTTCTGAGGGATTTCTGAGGCATTTCCAAGAAGCATTTTGGGGTTTCTGAAGGATTTTTGGGGGATTTCCAGGTGGCATTTTGGGGTTTTCTGAGGGATTTTGGGAAGTCCTAGTAAGGATCTGGGAATTAATGAAGGATTTTCAGGAAATTCAGCGAGATTTTGGGAGGATTTGGGAGTTTCTGAGGAATTTTGAGGGAATTCATGGAGATTTTTAGAGGAGTTCCCAGGTGGAAACCTTTGGGAATTCCTGGTTGGAATTCAGACTTTTTCCCAGAATTTCAGGGTTTTTTTTCCCAAAACTCTGGTATTTTCCCCCAAATTTCTGTCTCACCATAAGTTTGTTGTAGAAGGGGTAGCTTTGCTTTTTTTTTTTTTTTCCCCCCCAGGAATTCAGAATTTTTCCCAGAATTTCCAGGACTTTTCTACAAAATTTTAGATTTTTTCCCCAAATTCTGGTATTGTCCCCCAAATTTTTTGTCTCACCATGGACTTGTTGTAGAAGGGGAAGCTTTGAGGTTATTCTCAGTTTGATTTGAGAGTGATCCCAGGGGATTTTGGGGTTTATTCTCAGGAATTCAGGGGTTTTTCCCAAAATTTGGGGTTTTTTTCCCCATAATCTCGGTATTTTTCCCCATATTTCTGCCTCATCATGGGCTTGTCATAAAAGGGAAACCCTTGGAGTGTTTCTGGCTGGATTTGGGGGGTATTCAAGGATGCATTTTAAGGTTTTTTCCCAGGAATTTGGGATTTTAACCAAAATTTCAGGTTTTTTTCCCCACGTTTGGGTTTTTTTCCCCAAATCCCGGTATTTTGCCCCAGATTCTTTCTCACCATGGGTTTGTTGTAGAAGGGGAAGCTTTGAGATGTTCCTGGTTGGATCTGGGGGATATTTGAGGCTGTATTTTGGGAATTTTTTCCCAGGAATTCAGGTTTTTTCCCCAAATCTTGGGGCTTTTCCCCCATACCCTGGTATTTTGCCCCAGATTCTGTCTCACCATGGGACAGCAGGGTGACATTGGAGACAGGTGGCAATGGGGACACAGAGGGACTTGTTCAGCTCTGGGGGGACAGGGGTCCCAGACACACCTCAGACGACTCAGTTCCTCTCATACCCGCCTCAAACCTCCCCAATTCCCACTCAAAAACCACTCAACGCCCTAAAATCCACCCCGGCCCCACCTCAGATACCCCATTTCCCCCCCAAAGCCTCCTCAAATGCACATCAGACCCCTCAATTCCCCCCAATTCCCCTCAGATTCCCCTCAATTCCCCTCAATTCCCCTCAATTCCCCCCAATTCCTCTCAGATTCCCCTCAATTCCCCTCAGATTCCCCTCAATTCCCCTCAATTCCCCTCAGACTCCCCCCAATTCCCCTCAATTCCCCTCAATTCCCCTCAATTCCCCTCAGATTCCCCTCAAAATCCCCCATTTCCCCCCCGGCCCTCCCTCCCAGCCACTCTCCCCTCACGCTCTCCCGCCTCCACCGCATAGCGCGAGCCCCTCCCAGCCAATAGCGGCGCGCCGCTCCCCGAGCGAACCAATCAGCGCGCGTCTCCCCTCAGCAACGCCCGCCTCCCCCGCGCCGCTCCAGCCAATCAGAGGCCAGGCGGAAGTGGCGCCCTCTGACGCCGGGGACGGGCGCAGAGCGGGCGCCCCCTCCCCCCCCCCGCTCCCCGGGACCCCCCGGGAACCCCCCGGGAACCCCCCGGGAACTCCCCGGGAACCCCTCCGGGATCCTCGGGCGAGTGCTGAGGGAGGCGCTGCAGAGAGCGGGGCAGGCGCTGGGAGAGGACGGGGGCAGGGGGGGTCAGGGGGTGGGGGCGTCTGGGAGGGCTTTGGAGGGGTCTTGGGTTGTCCTTGGTGGGTCGGGGGGTTTTGTGGGGCGGCTCTGGGGGTCCTTGGGGGGTTTTGGGGCCTCGGGAGGTCTGGGGAGGCTCTGTGGAGTCCCAGGTTGGGTTTGGGGATGGATCTGGGGATTTTGGGGAGGGGTCTGGGGGGATCCTTAGGGGGTTTGGGAAGGGCCTGGGGATGTCTGCGGATCCCAAGAGGGGTCTTGGAGGGTGTTTTGGGAGGGTTCAGGAGGAGGTCATGGGGGGCTATGGGGAGAGGTCTTGGGGGGGGTCTGGATGGGATCCTGGGAGGCTTTGGCACGGTCTGGGGGTCCTAAAAGGGGTCGGGAGGGTCCTGGATGGGATCGAGGGCAGTTGGGAGGGGTCTTGGGGGAGTCTGGGGGTCCTGAGAGGAGTCGTGGGGGGGCTTTGGGGAGGGGTCTTGGGGGTCCTAGGCTGGGTTTTGGAAGGGGGCTGGGGGGGTCCTTGGAAGGTTTTGGGAGGAGTCTGGAGGGGCTCTGGAGGGGCTTTGGGGAGGGGTCTTGGAGTCCTGGGTGGGATTGTGGGGGTCTTGGGGAGGGGTCTTGGGTGGGGGGTCCTGAGAGGGGCCAGGGAGGGTCTGAGGAGGGGTCCTGGTGAAGCGTGGAAAAACTCTATAACCCACAAAAATCACTTATAAGAGTGGGTATTGTTATGAATGGATTTTCAATTTGTCCAATTAATCAAACAACTAAGATTAAATTTAGCACCAATTTATTAATAGCAGCAATTGTATATAAATGAATACAATAACAAAAATACTAAATACATAGATTTGAGTATATATAAATTTAGCAGCAAGTAATTTAGTTAAAGTTTGAATGAAGCATAAGCGAAACCCACCAGGGTTACACCGACCAGGGGTACGGGTAGGGCTCTTCCTCCTGTACCAAACAGTCAAGCTAAAAATCTCATTTATATACTGCTTATTAATGCATATTAATGCAGAATGTTCTGGAAAGCTCCTCCTAGATTCTGTTGCTATAATCTACAAAGATTATAGATTATATTATTATTATATTATTATTATAGATTATATTATTCCACCTGCTTTGTTTAACCATTTTTAACCACTTTGGAGAGGTCCCTTCTCTTCCAGTCCCAAGGAAAGCTCTGTCTCCTGCTGTTCACAGACAGAGAAGGGCTGGTGGGAGATGTGGTGGTCAGAGGCAGTTTGGAGTACAGTGACCACGAAATTATTGACTTTTAGAAAATTTTGTGAAAGGAGGAGAGGCATCAACAAAACTTCTACACTGGACTTAGAGAGAAGACTTTGGCCAATTCAGGATGCAAATTTGGGGATGTTATTAATGTGATTTGTGCTAATTAAATTGTAATTATATGACCAAATTTGTTGCTTTATATCAATAGAAAAATTGTACTTGTAACAAAGCATGAAGGATAAAGGAAATGGTTAAAGCAGATGGAATCATCCTCCAGATGTTCGGAGTGAAGGTAGTAAGGGTGTAGGTGTAAGAACAGAATCTAGAAATAAAACTTTCAACCTGTAATTGAGCCAAATTGGGATGATTCCACTTGGACAAGACTTGTTATAGTAACATAGGCTTAATTATATAATTCTAAGCTTATTGAGCCTGCACTTCCTGCAAGGTCAAACAGCAAACACTGAGGGAGACCCAGAGCCTTCATGGGAAACAAGAGCCCGAAAGGAGGAGAGACCCCCGACCACTGGTGGAGCACGTGCAACACAACACAGTGACGTAGATTTTAGGAATAGAAACGAGGAGGAGCTTTCCAGAACATTCTGTATTAATATGTATTAGTAAACAGTATATAAGTGGGATTTTATATGTTGTGACAGGAAGGGCCCTACCTGTACCCCTGGTTGGTTTTGCTTATGCTTTACTCGAACCAAACCTCAATTATACTAAAATACTCACTGCCAAATTCTGTATTTACTTAAATATATGTAGCTAATATACTCTGATTGTATTCATTTATATACAATTACTGCTATTATTAATAAATTGCTGCTAAATTTAATTTTGTTGTTTGATTAATTGAGCAATCGAAGACTCCATTCATAACAACCTTGGGGATCATTAAAATACAGAAAGATTCCAGGAGCTCTTTGTCTTCCTTCAATTGTCTTCAAGTCTCCAGGGCTTGTGCAGATGCTTGGAGACAGTTTGGAGTTTCCTTAAGAAGGAAGATTTGAAAGTGCATCTCATGACTTTATTTTACTCAAGGGAATGTTTTTCTATTTTCCAGTTCAGAGGCAAAGTGATAGAAGCATTTCCTAAGTGACCTTGATGCAGAATGACTCCTTAGGAAGTCTGGGCACGTTGAAGAATGAGCCCCTTGCAGGCTGACCCAGTTTGGACAACCTGCTCCTCACCCCCATCACAACCATGTCATGATATCTCCCACCTGGTGCTGACCACCCAAAATATAAAAAACCTCATTAATTTCTCTTCATAATAAAAATGTTATTTAATTTTAAAATTATATTTTCCTCATTTGTAATATTACTATTCTATATTTTATGACCTAATTTTTATATTTGTAATAAAAAATACATTATTAACAACCAATAAAATTATTGGTCATTGCTTTTAAGTAACACAATTCCCTTCATTAATTAAGCTCTATTGGTTGTTTATTTCTCCCCCTTTAAGATAATTAATAATGTTTTAGCCATTTTTTAAATCTTTTTAATAATCTTTTTTCCACATAGGGCCAGGGTGGGCCCTTCGGGGTCCAGGGAGACATTTCTGGGGCACATTCAGGGCAGTTTTGGGTCTATGGGAAGAATTTCGAGGGACAGAAGGACACTTGGGGGCTTTGAGTGGGCACTAAGAGAGAACTTGGGGATCCTGAGGGAATGTCTGGGTTTAGAAGTGGCACTTGGGGGTCCAGGGATGCGCTTGGAGCTCAGGGAGGGGAATCTGGGGCCCTTCGGGGTGCGGGAGGGCACTGAGGGGGCTCTAACGGGGCTCTCTGGGGCGCGGGGGATGATGGGAGTTGTAGGCGCGGGTATAATACAGGTAAATGGGGCCGTGGAGCATCATGGCAGTTCTAGGCGCAGGTGCAATGTCTCTCGGTATGGCGCGGGGCATGATGGGAGATGAAGTCATGGCTGGAATAGCACTCTATGGCACCACAAGGCATGATGGGAGCTGTAGTCCCGGAAGTGATTTTAACAGAGATTTTGCGGGGTCTGGAAGGACTTGGGGGACACTTTTGCCTCTGAACGGCAACTTCAGGTCCTCAGGGAGCAATGTATACAGTTCGGGAGCACTTGGGGGGAGCTTGGGGAGCTCTAACCAGGCTCTTTAGGGCACGGGGCACGGCAGGAGTTTTAGGCACGGGACTGGGTTATGAGGTGCTCTGAGCTCGCGGGGGATGGCAGGAGATGAATTCCCAGAAGTGCCTGTAACGGGCATCTATGGGCTTGGGAGCATTCAGGGGATTCGGGGACGTTTTTCGGAGGTTCCCAAATGGCTGCTGAGGGGACACTTAGGGATCCTGGAGTTTCTGGAGGACATCTATTGGACATATGGGGGGAGTACCGGGGTTCTGTGGAGCGCGGGGCATGACGGGTATTGTAGTCCCGGCTCCCGAGAGGCTCCATTGGCCGCGGGGCATGACGGGAGTTACAGACACAAAGGAAAGATGGCGCCGGCTCCGGGCACCCCGCCCGAAACACCGATCCCCGGCCTGAACCTCCTGAGGGGCACCTTGGGCTGGCACACGCCTGAGGAGTGTGTCTGTTTGCAGGGGGGAAGATTAGGAGTTTTAGGTTCCTTAAGGAAAAAAAACAAAAACGGAAAACCCCACTTTTCATGGCAAACCCATTCTCCAAGCAAAGCAGGTCCCAGGTGAGTGAGGGCAGACAGGATGGGGTTGGGGAATGTGGAGCAAGGCTGTCCACACTGGGTCAGACCTCAAGGCACAGCTTGTCTGAGCTTCTCTCCTCCTGAGGAGAGACCCTGGATCAGTATCAATCACAGAACACTGCAGTCATTTCTGCTCTAAAGGGAACAGTATTAAAATACAGCCTTTAAAATGGGAATGTGTATTTCTCCGACGCTTTTTGAAATATTTCTCATAAACTACTATAGGAAAACTTCCTAATGAACTGCACCAGACCAGAGGGAAATCAAGGCACAGTCATGGTTTGTTAGGAAAACTCTCAAGAACTCTAAGTCAGAATCAATCAAATAAAAGTTTCCTAAAGTTTTAATGGGTCCCACTGATTAACAGGAGTGAGAAAGTGTCCCCAGGTTCCAGTTAGAGGAGGAAATTGGAGGTAGAGATGACAGGTGGGGACAAAGAGAAGCCAAGTCTTGGTGCCCTGGGGCACAGCAGGGTCTGTGCCACCAAGGGCTGGGAGGAGACACCTTGTCCTGAGCCACTGGGGCCTCCTGGCACAGCCCCAGCAAGGCTGGCCACTGTCACCCCTTGTCCTGCCCTCAGCATCCCCGCACCACATCCCAGTGGCCTCAGGGATCTGCTGGGACCAGTCCCTGGGGAGCCTTGGTCAGGAATGGCCCTGGGGGCTCCTTCATGCTCCCAGGGACTGCAGGTTTTTCAGAGGACTTTGGGTTTTGCTTTTGTCTTGGAGTCTCTGAGAACTTTGTGCAATCATGGCCTATAATTATCTGCTTTAATTAGTCTCTTGAGAGCCTTTCTCAGTAACAACACTCACTGGGGCTCATTAATACTTCAAGGTACTTCAGTTTTATAAGGTACTTTTCTTTTTACTTTCTTCTCTGAAAGGTTTTTGGGCAATCATGGCCTCCAGTTCTCTCCTCCAAGGAGTCCATGAGGAGCCTGTGTTGGGGATGGACCTTAGTGGGACCCATTAATGTCTTGAGACACTTTGGGTTTTTCTTCTGACTTGGACTCCTGGAAAGGTTTGTGCAATCTTCTCTCAGGCCCTGAGGTTCAAGGGCTCAGCACCAAATCCACCACAGGGCTCATTTGGAAAAAGCAAACCATAACAAACATGGCAAACCATGGCTCTGCCTTGATTTCCCTCTGGTTGAGAACATATCCAGCAATTTCTTAGATTCAGTATTTTGGCTGCTTTTATCTTTACATTTTCATCACAATTTTCATGACTAATCCCTGGTTATACTCTAGAGATGTTTCCAGCAAACAAAAATTCTGCCTGATTATCCAGATACAATTTACAGACTTCAGTAGTAATGTAGTGACAGGTTTTCATTCTCTTTCCTCAATCTTATTTGGGTTAGCAACAATAATTCTGTTGCCCACTGAGCTGACACCTGTTTAATTCCACAATAATAATGTCCCCAAGGTCCTTTTCTGTTCAGCTGTCCTGTGCTGTCTGTGGGTGACAAGGCTTGGTGGGTCCTTTCCCCTCTGCCTGGAGAGGTGCCTGGTCCCAGTCCCTGAGGGCACCCAGGCTCCTGGATGGAATTTGTGTGGAAGTGCCTCAGTGTCACAGCAGCCTTCACATGGAGCCCCGTGGATCAGAGCATTTTCCAAAGAGCTGTTGGGGCAAACAGGGAGATTTGGTCCTACAGGATCTGTAAAACAACATCCCATAACATCCACTTGTTCTGGCACAGAACACTTGGCTGCAGGGACATATTCCCATCCTTCTCACCCAGGTTTCAGCTTTCAAACAGTGCTGTCTTTCCCCAGAGCTGTTCCTTCAGCTGGCCTGGGAGGGCATTTGGCCCCTGCACCCACACTCTGGCTCCATTTTTAGGACTGGTGCATCCAAACCCTTTATCTCCATGAGCAGCAGTGATTTGAGGTGGATGTTCTTTTTTTCACAGTTGTTTTAAAAACTGCAATATCAATAATCATGCTACCCTGCCATGAGATTTATTAATCCAATTGTTCACTATTGTTTAATAGAATTACTTTAATTTCTCCTTGATAATCTGCACCAATTAGTCCTCCCAAGACATAAACACTTCAAGGCCAAGCTCGAGTGTGTATTTATCAAGCCAAAGTGTCCTGGAGGAATCTGAATTCCTATTCCAGTATTGATAGCTCTCATTTGTTTCTGATTTATCCTAATTAATTGCAATGCATAAAGGTCCAGCCCTGCAGCCTCTGGAGGGGCCCTGTCAGGGGCCATCACACCCAGAATAATTTCCCAGGCAGTCACAGTGTCACTGTCCATGGCTGTATTTTCAAACTGGATGCAGCCATGCACATCCAGGGCGTTTCCATTTTTCCAGTGGGCCCATTGTTAAGGGTATGGAGCACATCTGTGAGGTGGGATTTTCATTGCAATAAATTCCCATTTCCTCAGTTTTCAACTGCTCTTTTAACAACCCCTTCATCTGTTCAATCAGTACTGCAGGTTGTGGATAGCCTGGTATATGAAAAACCCCAGCAGTCTTACTCACTTTATTTTTCACAGGAACAGACAAAGCATTCCCCATCCTAGTGTCAGGATAAAACCCTATAAAACCAGCCAATTTTATCCTTTCCTCTTTCATTCGTTGTATACAATCTCACAGAGTTCACCAGTGATGTTTGTGTCCTGGCCAGGCATTTTGTGTAGAGTATAAAGTGTTACATGCCTGAGCAGCCAAAGCTAAAAACAATTAGTATGCGGAGCATTATTTTACAATGTCATTATATATATGTGAAAGTATATATATTTAATTTTTATTATGTATATAATTCTTTATTATATTTTTACTCTTTCCTTGGCACAGATAAATCCTTTGTGTTGCTCCATGTTGGAGCATTTTGACAGCAATCGTTCTCTTTGTTGGTGCTGTTTCTGGGATGCTGTTAACAAAATTCATCCTCATCTGATGATGATGCCCACCCAGCAGCTCCATCGCCAGTACGGCCAGAGCCGGGCAGAGGCGAGACCTCGGCAGGATGGGTGGGGGCACGGACAGGGCAGCCCCCCTCGGGGCCGGGGGTGGGCTGAGGGCATGGCTCAGTCTGGGAAAGGGAGGAGAGAGACTGGGAGAAGAAGGGCTGGTAAAGCATGAAATGGAGACAGAGTGCGGGACAGCGAGAGAGGGAGAGGAGAAGCAAGAGGGAGTCGACAAAGTCGCTTCTTTTGCTTCTTTTGCTTCCTTTGCTTCTTTCACTTCTTTCACTGTTGCTGCTCCTCCTGCCACTGCTGCTGCTGCTGCTACAAGTGAAGCGCCGGGACCATTTGTCTGCTTGTCTGTGTGTCCGTTCCCTGCTCACCCCCACGCCGAGCCCTGCTCTCCCCATTGCCAGCCCCTGGGTCTGTCCAAACACAGGAACTTCACTGTGTTGAGCCAAGATCCAGAGTCTTGACTCCTGCACAGTGGCAGAGGAATCCCCTTGGTTGATGCTCTGTTTTGTTCCTGCTGGGGCTCAAACACTATCTGAGCACATTCCCTGAATGCAGAATTTGTACCTGACCCAAGCACTGCACTTGTGTCTTCAGCATTCCTTTTCATGAAAAAAAGGGAAAGGCAAGAGGGTAGCTCATGGTATTTTACGGTGTCTAAAACAAGTCATAGATCTTAGAGGTAAGATCCATTTGGAATTAATGGGATGGAGAAGTAGTTCAAGATGGAAAAGGGGAGCATAAAATATAAATAGAGTAAAATATCTTGGATTGTTTCTTTCCATTTTCATTTAACTTCTTTATAGCTGTTTTCAGTTTTCCTAGAATCTTCTCTACAGTCATTTTTGCTCTTTCCAAGAACCTTTCCTGGAGGATGAGGTGCAGCTTCTCTCACAAGATGTGCCACCAACTGAAGAATGACTCTTGCAGCAAAGCAGGACAAAGGTTTTGAGAACTTGACAACTTGTTCTTTCCTTTCCTTGTGAGCTAAAGAACTGTGCCATGGGTAAGGTTTTCATTGTTACTGTTCTAACCTAAGAAAACAGGAGATGGTACCAGGAATTGTTATGGATTGCAACCCTGACTGAATGCAGAGAAAGAATTTCCAGAGCCTGCAGGCAGAAGTGTTGTGTGATAAATATTCCAACACCCCTATGGATATCTTGAAAGTGATCTAGAATGTGAAAATGGGCTGACAGAGAGAGTTTGTTTCTCTGTTTCTGTTAGCTGATTCTACATGTCTTGCACTGGCGTAAATCAGAAGTACCATCAGTTCATGAAAAGCACCAGAACAAGCTGGACCTCTCAGTAGATGACTGAATGAATCTGAAAAGGAGAAATGCAGGGAATGAACTTTGTCTGTAAGAAGAGTAATTTTTTCCTAATAATTTCCAATTCATTCCCTCTGCTTTTTTCCTGTATAGCAAGGCTATTTACATGCCATGAAATTAGAACCCTGAGCTTGTGGAAGTGCCTGAAGGATGCCCTGTTCCTCTGCAGGACACTCAGGCTGAAACAGGAGCCTGGGCCCTCTCTGGGGAAGCCTCCTCCGAGCTGGAATTTGTGCTGTGCTGGGAGAGGAGGAGCAGGGGAGAAGGCTGGGCGCTGTGTGGCAGGAGCAGGAGGTTTGGGCCGCAGGACATTCCGCCTGCGCCGCTGCCCCGCAATGGGCGGCCGTGCCCGGGGCTCTGGGCCCGGCCCCGCGTGCGCTGAGCTCCCGACACTGCGGGAGCTGCACCGGGCTGGGCTCAGGATCCTGCTGGGGCTGGGCAGCAGGCTGGGCTCCCACTGGGACCAGCAGCAGCTGGAAATACCTCTGGGCATCTCCATTTTCTGCTGCTCAGAAGGAACAATGAAGCAAGGTGAGGAGTTCTGGTTTCTCTTTCTTCTTGTGGATTTTTTTCATTGCATTTGATGCTCCAGAGACAATTTCTGTGATGGCCTCTGTCAGGTGATTCTATTTCAGCAGCACCAGCAACAGGGCTGTGTTTGAGCACTGCCAATGGGGCCTGCATGTCCTTAATTCTCCTCGACTTTGTGCTCAGGGACTTGTGAACATTTCAAATCTTCAAATCATGATGCCTGTGACAAACAGCCCAAGTTCCTGTCACAAAAGCATTCTGGGTAAAACTGACTGAAAAAGGCAATTTTAGTTTTATGGATTAAATTCAAGTGGCAAGCAGAAGAGGGAAAAGAGCAGCCATGATTTACAATTCCCGAGGCAAAAGCAACTAAAGCCTCCTGCTGCCACCTCAGGGTGAGTAAAACAGGGCTGAAAGCAGCGCTGGAACCCGACCCTTTCTCTCTCTGAAGGCTGGGTCAGGGCAGCACCAGCGGGCCCTGAAGAATCAAGGCTGTGTGTGGGTGGTTGTTGCTCTGCTCCAGAGTTCACCTGCAAAAAGCCCTTGGGAGCGAGGCAGGAGCAGGTGGGAAGGGGCCGGTGCTGCTGCTGCTCCTGCCCGGGAGCCCCGGCTGGGCCAGGCCGATGCCCACTGAGCTGCGGCTCCTGCTGCTGCCAGAGCCGGGCAGGACTGGGGACAGGGAATGGACACAGGGGACAGCAAAGGCCTTGGGTGGGACTGGGGACAGGGAATGGACACAGGGGACAGCAAAGGCCTTGGGTGGGACTGGGAATGGACACGGGGACAGCAAAGGCCTTGGGTGGGACTGGGGACAGGGAATGGACACGGGGACAGCAAAGGCCTTGGGTGGGACTGGGGACAGGGAATGGACACGGGGACAGCAAAGGCCTTGGGTGGGACTGGGGACAGGGAATGGACACGGGGACAGCAAAGGCCTTGGGCAGGACTGGGGACAGGGAATGGACACGGGGACAGCAAAGGCCTTGGGTGGGACTGGGGACAGGGGATGGACACGGGGACAGCAAAGGCCTTGGGTGGGACTGGGGACAGGGAATGGACACGGGGACAGCAAAGGCCTTGGGCAGGACTGGGGACAGGGAATGGACACAGGGGACAGCAAAGGCCTTGGGTGGGACTGGGGACAGGGAATGGACACGGGGACAGCAAAGGTCTTGGGCAGGACTGGGGACAGGGAATGGACGTGGGGACAGCAAAGGCCTTGGGCAGGACTGGGGACAGGGAAAGGACAAGGGGACAGCAAAGGCCTTGGGTGGGACTGGGGACAGGGAATGGACATGGGGACAGCAAAGGCCTTGGGCGGGACTGGGGACAGGGAATGGACATGGGGACAGCAAAGGCCTTGGGCAGGAGTGGGGACAGGGAATGGACATGGGGACAGCAAAGGCCTTGGGCGGGACTGGGGACAGGGAATGGACACGGGGACAGCAAAGGCTTTGGGGCTGCAGGGATGTTCACACTCGGGCAGCACCAGCACAGAGCTTCATCCCACAGTTAACCCCGAGGAAAATGCTGGGAAAGGCTCCATTGCAGTCTTTCTTGACTCGTCGCTGTGAAGGGAACAAAATAAAAGGGGAACAAGCTGGGCCCAACCCCTTCTCTTTTGGGAGGAGCCATGAGGGGCTGTGAGGGGCCATGAGGTGCTGTAGGAGGCTGTGAGGGGTCCTCAAGGGCTGTGAAGAGCAATGAGCAGCCATGGATGGCTGTGAGGGGCCATGAGGGTCCATGAAAGGCTGTGGGAGGCTGTGAGGGGCTGTGGGAGGCCAGGAACCTCATGGAACCAAGGGTCCATTGTGACACTGCAGAACCAAGAAAACTGATGTTGGCAGTACAAAGGGTCATGGAACCAAAAGTCCATTGTTATATTGTGGGCCCTCAGGGAGCCATGGAGACCATTATGGCACTTTGGGACCCATTGGAGCCAAGGGGCCATTGTGACACTGCAGGGCCTTGTATGACCAAGGGGTCATTGTAGCACGGCAGAGCCTCATGGAATCAAAGGGATCGTAGTGACACTGGGGCTCTGTGAGATCACAGGGACATTCTGACTGTGGAACCAAGGATACCATTGTTACACACTGTGACACCAAAGGGCCATTGTAGAAGTCAGGGAACCAATGAGACCATTGGGACATCACAGGGCCTCATGGAACCAAGGGGCCATTGTGACACTGTGTCACCATGGAAGCAAGGATACCATTGTTACACTATGGAACATGGTGGAACCAAGGAGGCCATTGTGAACAGGCAGGGGAACCTGCTGATACCATATGAACTTCAAGTTCTTGTGACACCAAAGGGCCATTGTGGAACTGCAGGGCCTCGTGGAACCAATGAGACCATTGTGCCACTGTGGGATCTCATGGAATCCTGGAGACCATTCTGCAACTCTGAGGCCTCGTTGAATCAAGAGGCTTGGCAGGGCCTCATGGAAGCAAGGAGACCATTCTGGCACTCTGAGTCTGCATGAAACCAAGGGACCATTGAGACACCACAGGGCCTCATAGAGCCAGAGCAACCTTTGTGACACTGCAAGGTCTGATGGACGCAAGGGGCCATTGTGACACTATGGTCCCCCATGGAAGCAAAGGGCCAGTGTGACACAGGCAGGTCTTGTGGAACCAAGGGGCCATGGTGATTCTGAGGAGCCCAATAGAACCAAGGGGCAATTGTGACACCACAGGATCTTATGGAATCATGGAGACCATTCTGACACTTTGAGTCCTCATGGAACCAAGGGGCCATTGTGTCATTGTGCAGTCCCATGAAACCATTTTGACACTGCAAGGCCTCAGGGAAGCAAGGCGCCATTGTGCCACTGCAGAGCCAAGGAGAACATTGTGATATTGCTGGGTGTCATGGAAACAAAGATCTGTTGTGATACTGTGGGGCCTCATGGAACCAAGGGGTAATTGTAAAGCTGCAGGGCTCCAAGGACCCAAGAATATGGAACAGACCTGGTTGACTTGGCCTCCTGGGGCCAGAACTGATCCAGCTGACCTTGGCATGTTGAGGATTGCTTCTCATCTGCCCCTGAAAACTTGGAGTTCTGTGCTTTCCTTCCTGTGGGAAAGAACTTTATTTCTCCTCCATGTGCCCAGTGGCCAAAACTGGGATGCCTCCAAATTTGGTTATGTTGTTGGATTGTTCTCATCTGAAACCTGCCAGGACAGAGAGCTCTGTCTGGCCTTGGCCTCATGGAGACCACCTTGCATGTGCCTTTAAAACACTGGGCAGCCATGCTTTTCTTCCCATGGAAAAAAAAAAAAAAATTCATGTCCAGACATACATGGCCAAATGAGAATCTTCCTCTAAAATTCCTTATATCCAAACAATAGCTCCCAGACAAAAAGCTGCCAGGAATGTCTAGGTTCCCATGGCTTCCTGAGGGCCAGGTCTCATCTGCCTTTGAAACACTGCGGCTCTATACTTTTCTTCCTATGGAAAAGAACTGTCCTTCTTGTGCAGATGGCCATGGACAAAACTGGGATTTGGCCTCCCAAATTCCATCTATCCAAGGATTGCTCCCAGACAAATGCTGCCAAGAAAAGCAGGTCTCTCTGGCCTTGGCCTCCTTAGGGCTGCCTGTATTCAGGCTTTGAAACACTGGGGCTTCCTGTGGAGAAGAATTGTCATTCTGGTCCAGGCACCCATGGGAGAAATGGAATTCAAAATCCAGAACTTCAGAAATACCCATAGGTTGCTTTCAGAAAAATTCTGCTAGGACAGACAGGACTGGCTTGCCTTTGTCTCTGGTGACTTCCTCTGATCTGCCTTCAAAGCCCTGGGGTTCTGTGGTTTCCTTCCTTTAGAAAAGGACTGTCCTCCTTGTCCAGGTGCCCAAGGCAAGAAGCACATGACCACTGTATAGGGACAAAGGAGCTTTGTGCTCAGGGGAGTGGAGAATGAGGAGAGCCCTTAGAGAGATGGAAGGGTGGTTTCAGGGATGGTGGATCCTTCCGACACAGTGGAAAACAGTGGGTGATAGAAAGAATTAATGCCAAGGGCAGCTGGAGTGATCCAAACTGGACACAAGAGAAAGGAATTTCTGTCCCAGGGTGGGGCTGTGGTGCAACACGTCCCCCAGAAGGAGTCTGGAGCAGCCCAAGGCTCTGTGTGGCCAGGCAGAGGAAGGGCCAGCGAGGTGGGGCAGCCGGGGGATGACGACAGCCGCAGGGACAGAGGCGCAGGGCATGGACACCGTAGGACAGCCTGGGCTGCAGAGGGCACAGGGATGGGCAGCAGCTGAAAGGCCCTGCCAGAGCCAACTGCTGCAGCACTTGGGCCATGGCTGCTGGCCCTGGGCCTGAGGCCAGCAGGGGACAAGTGAGCCTTGCTGTGCTGGGGCCTCATTGCCTCCTTGTCCCTGCTCAGCAGCCTGGCAGGGGCCGCCCCATGGTCCTGCCCTTGGCATTGCACATCCCCAGAGCCCAGTGGCCCGGGAAGAGCCCTGAGCAATGAGGGAGGGACAGGATCTGCCTTGCCAGGGTCTGGGGCTCAGCCTTGGCCCTTTGCATTCCTGAAACACATCTAGGTTTGCTGAGCACCAGAGACACCTTTCCCTTGTTTGTTATCATCTGTCATCAGTGCCTCCAGTGTTTGGCTCTAACTGGAACCTTGGGGCACTTTCTGAGTCCTTTCCCTCAGTGGGACCCATTAAGACTTCAAGAAACTTTGGCGTATTAATTTGATTTTGAGTTCTTTAAAAGTTTTTTTTAAAAACACTCTCTCAGGGATTGAATGTGATTTAAAAAAGAACAAACTCCTGAGCAGGTCATTAAAGTCGTTGTGTTGTGTCTCCTGGCACAGAGGGAGATAATGGCAAGCAGGAAAAGCTTCAAAAAGACATTTCTGCTGAGGAGCAGCTCCTCTCCCAGCCCAGCAGGGCTCAGGGCACTGCCTGCAGGCACTGAAGGGACAGGAGCCAGGCACAGACAGGCTAAAGGCAATCAGGACTGGGAAGACATTGAGTTGAAACTTCACTTGGGGAAACATCTTCACAGCCCTGGACATGGTGAGTCTGTGGGTGCAGGGCAATGTCCCCTGAGCTCCTGGAGGGATCTCCTGGAGCCAGCACAGCCCACAGCCTGGGGGATGTGTCAGGAGGACTCTCCCAGTTTCTCTGAGGCACAGGAGGAGGAGGAGGATGTGCTGCAGAGCGGGGCTGCCCTGGGCACCGTCAGAGGGACAGGGCAGGACGGCTCCTGCTGCCAGGGACGGCTGCAGGGACTGAAGCTGGGGCTGCAGCCAGGGCTGCCCAGGGCTGTCCTGCAGAGCAGCTCCTGCAGCCCTCAGGGTTCTTGGCCAGCCCAGGGCATGTGCCACCTGCCAGGGGCAGCTCTCAGCCTGCCTGGCAGCTCCCCATGCACTGTGGGGAGAAGTTGGAGGTGGAAGGAGCCACCCCCATCAGGGCAGATTCCTCCTGCTGTGCAGATGGTGCTGCATGGCCAGGGCTGATCTCAGCTTTCTCCTGAAGGGAAGGGAAAGGGGCTGTCAGGTGTGTCTGTGTCACTGAGACTCCTGCACTGTCCCACTGGGCATCAGCAGATCTGCCTCAGATCTCCCTCACAAAGTGCCTCCTCACCCTGCTCTGCCTACAGACAGCAGCAGCAGCACCGTGGGCAGTGCCTTGAGCTCGGAGGGGTGTGCAGGGCCCAAGGTATGAGCCCCCAAGGCTGGGCTGGGCTCTGGGAGCACTGCAGGGATAAGGCTTGGATACAGAGAAACAGTTCCCATTAGGCACAACTCCAGGCAGCAAGAGCCAGAAAAGCCTTGGAAACCCTCTCTCTGCCTATCTTCACCGAGAAAAAAAGAGGATAGGGAAAATAATTTCATAATTTCAGCCTTCAAAAAAGCTATTTTTTTTTTTCTCCAAGCATTTTTTAAGTGTGTTCACCCTGGATTAGAAGGAGGTGAAGTGAAAATTTGGCACCTTTGTGGGACCCGCAGATCTGACTGCACTGGGGGCACAGGAGGCCCTATTTTCCCTCTGGGCTCCACAGTGTTCAAGCTGAGGGCAGTGCTGAAGATGAGGCAGTAAATCAGCAGGAGCAGATACCCAAACTTAACAAAGTTTTGAAAAATTTCGCCACAGGAAGAGCATTATTTCTAGGAAAGTCCTAAGAAAAAAGCATAGGATTAAAGCAAAGAAGTTGGTCCAAACTTGTCAATGTCTTCTTTCGACAGTCCACAATGGCTATTTTGAAGAAATGTCCAACAGCAGCTCCATCAGCCACTTCCTCCTGCTGCCATTGGCAGACACGTGGCAGCTGCAGCTCCTGCACTTCTGCCTCTTCCTGGGCATCTCCCTGGCTGCCCTCCTGGGCAACGGCCTCATCATCAGCGCCGTAGCCTGTGGCCACCATGTTCTTCTTCCTGCTCAACCTGGCCCTCACTGACCTGGGCTGCATCTGCACCACTGTGCCCAAAGCCATGCACAATTCCCTGTGGGACACCAGGAACATCTCCTACTCAGAATGTGCTGCACAGCTGTTTTTCTTTCTGTTCTTCATTTCAGCAGAGTATTCCCTCCTGACCATCATGTGCTACGACCGCTACGTGTCCATCTGCAAACCCCTGCACTACGGGACCCTCCTGGGCAGCAGAGCTTGTGCCCACATGGCAGCAGCTGCCTGGGCCAGTGGCTTTCTCTATTCACTGCTGCACACAGCCAATACATTTTCCCTGCCCCTGTGCCAAGGCAATGTCCTGGGCCAGTTCTTCTGTGAAATACCACACATCCTCAAACTCTCCTGCTCACACTCAAACCTCAGGGAACTTTGGCTCATCGCTGTTGGTTCTTGTTTAGCATTTGGCTGTTTTGTGTTCATTATTTTCTCCTATGTGCAGATCTTCAGGGCTGTGCTGAGGATCCCCTCTGGGCAGGGACGGCACAAAGCCTTTTCCACCTGCCTCCCTCACCTGGCTGTGGTCTCCCTGTTTCTCAGCACTGGTATATTTTCCTACCTGAAGCCCTCCTCCATCTCCTCCCCATCCCTGGATATGGCTCTGTCTGTTCTGTACTCAGTGGTGCCTCCAGCCCTGAACCCCCTCATCTACAGCCTGAGGAACCAGGAGCTCAAGGCTGCAGTGTGGAGACTGATGATGGCATTGTTCAAGAAACAATAAACTGCTTGCTAGTTTCTGCATGTCACTTGCAATAAAAATCGTCTTTGATAATATTTGTTTGGTTTGGTGGTTGAATTGCTCTTTAATTTGTTTTGCTTTACTATTTCAATGTATTCCACAAAGAAATTACATTCTTTGCACCCTTTCTCTTTTTGTTTCTCCCCATTCTTCCGGTAGCCACAGACTGTGTCAAAGAGGGGCTGTGCCCTTGGTGGCTTCAAACAAACGGAAGGGTCTCTCTCCCAGCAAAGTTTCCTCCTTTTATGCCCCTTCTGTTCCCTTCTCTGGAGCTGCAGCAGCAGTGTCAGTGTGCAGAGCTGGGCCAGATCAGTGCTGGCACAGCAGCTGTGCCCAGCAGCAGCAGCAGCACTTGGTGTTGCCAGTGCTGCTCCCGTGCCACTGCCCCGCTGCCCTCCTGCCCCTCGTGTTGCTGCAGGGCCTGAGTGCTCTCGGGGCCTGGGCACAGCCCTGGGGGGTGGCAGTGCCGGGGCTGCAGCAGGGACAGGCCATGGGCACTGCTGGGGCAGCGCTGACGCCTCAGGCCAGGGCCTGGGGGCTCCAGGCTCTTTGGCCAGGCTCTCTCCACAACACTTGGCCAGGCCAGTGTTGAGCAGAGAAAACCCCTGTGAGCAGCCCCAGGCTGGCCGTGGGCAGGCTGGGGGCAAACAGCATGGCTGGTGCTCTGCAAGGGCCCTGCAAGGGGGAGACCCTGGCAAGGAGCAGCAGAGCAGGGGCTGATCCATCCCCACTGCGCTGGACAGCCCAGGGCAGCGTCCCAGAGCGTCCTCATGCACCTGCCAACAACATCCCCCCTCTGCAGCCCTGGCCTCTCCCCCAGCTCACACAGGTGCCGCATCCTTGCAGGCACAGACACGGCAGCACTGGCTCAGGAGGCCCTGTTTGCACTGCACAGAGCAGGCATCAGCACCCCCATGGTGCTGCTGTGGGGAGATGGAGCTGAGTGAGCACAAATGCCATCAGCCCCTGGGGCCAGCAAGGGCTGGGGATGGGAGGGAAACCACTCAGGTTTGTCGTGGCCTCTGCAGTCAGCCAGAAAGTTTGTTCCCATGAGCTGTGACTTTCCTGTCCCACTGCAGATGTTGTTGCTCAGAGCCAGGGCTGCCCTGCAGCCACTGCGAAAGGTCCTAGAGCATTTTCTCTGCTTTACCTTTGCTGTTCTTTCCTCTTCCTGGTAAAAATTTCTTCCTATTGCCTGTCCCTGTTCCCTCCCCCTCAACAACCCATCCTTGTTTGCCCCTTTCTTCTTCGGCCACGCTCTCCATTTCATTTCCTGAACTGGCACCATGGGAATGTCCCTTGGGGAGCAGGATCATCCTACAAGTGCTTCAGGAATTGTCTGCAGACTCCTGCAGTGCCTCGTGCTGCTCCCTTGCCAGAGGCACCACAGGCCAGGGGGGCACATCTGGGCTGGTGTGTCTGGGTGTGGGGCTCCCTGTTGTGGGCAGTGAGGAGGGGCTGGAGAGGCTCTGCAGGACTGACAGGATGGGCTTTGGGGCTGTGAGGAGAAGCTGAGGGACCTGGGCTGCTGGACCATCTGAAGAGGAGGCCCAGGGCTCATCCTGCAACTGCTCCAAGGGTGGTTTCAGAGAATCACAGAATCAGCCAGGCTGGAAAAGACCTTGGAGATCATCAAGTTCAACCTTTGCCCTGACACCATCTTGTCTCCCCTGAGCCTCCTCAAGGATAAATACCCCCACCTCTGCCACTCCTCACAAGATTTGTGTTCCAGACTCCTCACCAGCTTTCTTAACCTTCTCTGGACACACTCCAGCCCCTCCATGTCTTTCTTAAATTGTGGAGGCCCAGAACAGAATGAGGACTCAAGGTCCAGCCTCAGCCGTGCTGAACACAGGGGAAGAATCACTGCCCTGGTCCTGCTGGCCACACCATTCCTGATCCAGACCAGGTGCCACTGGTCTTCTTGACCACCTGGACACACTGCTGGCTCATGTCCAGCCTGCTGTCCATCAGTGTCCCCAGGTCACTTTCTGCCTGGCCACTGTCCAGCCACTCTCTCCCCAGCCTGGAGCACTGCAGGGGTTGTTGTGGCCAAAGTTCATGACCTGGAACTTGGTCTTGTTAAACCTCACCTTGTTGGACTTGGGCCCGGGATCCAGCCTGTCCAGGTCCCTCCAGCTGATCCACACTCACACCCAGCTTGGTGTCATCAGAGTCCATCAGTGTCATCAGGCCCTGGAGTTTCATAATGGTCTCCATGATTCCATGAGGCCTCACAAATCCATGAGGTGTCACAATGTCCCTCTGGTTCCTTGGGACCCCATGGTGTCACAAAGTCCCTTGTATCCTTGGGCACTGCAGTGCTACAGTGCATCCCTGGTTCCATGAGGTCTCACAGTGCAGCAATGCTCTCCTTGGTTCCACAGTGTCCTCATGGTCCACAATGATCTCTTGGTCCCAAGGGCCACCACGGTTTCAAACATGTTTCCTTCATTCTCATGAGTCCCTGAGGAGCAACACTGGCCCCTTGGTTCCATTTTCCCTCCAGTGTCACAGTGGCCCCATCATCACATGAGGTCCTGCTCTGTCACAATGCTCTGCATGGTCCCACAAGGCCCTGCAGTGTCACTGTGGCCTCTTGGCTCCATGAGGCCTCCGAGTGCCACCATGAATTCCTTGGTGCTGCAGTGTCACAATGGAGCCCTGGTTACACAAGATCCTGCAGTGTCACGAGGGACCCTTGGTTCCATGGGGCACCACAGTGTCACAATTGTTCCCTTAGTTCCAAGAGTCCTTGCAGTGGAACAATGGCTCCTTGATTCCATTGGGCCCAGGCTCTCACAAGGCTCTCCTTGGTTCTGCAGTGCCATAATGGCCCCTTGGTTCCACCAGGCCCTGCAGTGTCACAGTGGCCTCTGTGGCTCCACGAAGACCCAGAGTGTCACAATGGACTCCTTGCTCCCATGTAGCCCCACAGTGTCACAGTGGCCCCTTGGCTCTGTGGTGCCATGTCATACACAGTGTCACCATGGTCCTCTCAGTTCCACGAGGCCCTGCAGTGTCACAATGTCCCCTTGCTTCCCCAGGGCCCTCCAGTGTCACAATCATCACAGAATCACCCAGGCTGGAAAAGATCTTTGAGAACATCAAGTCCAACCTGTGACCCATCAATACCACCTTGTCACCCCGACCATGGCACTCAGTGCCACATCCAGTCCTACCTGAAACACTTCCAGTCATGCTGACTCACCCACCTCCCTGGGTAGCCTATTCCAATGCCAAATCTCCATTTTTGTGAAGAATATTTCCCAATGTCCAGCCAAAAAATCCCCTGGTGCAGCTTAAAGCTGTGTTACTGTTCCCTGAGAAAAAAGTCCAACCCTCTCCTGGCTGCACCCTCCTGTCAGGGAGTTGTAGAGAATGATGAGGTCTCTCCTGAGCCTCCTCTTCTCCAGGATAAACATCCTCAGCTCCCTCAGCTGCTCCTCAAAGGACTTGTGTTCCAGACCCCTCGCCAGCCTTGTTGCACTTCTCTGGACACGTTCCTGTCCCTCCATGTCCTTCCTAAATTGGGGGCCCAGAACTGGGCACAGCACTCGAAGTGCGGCCTCACCAGTGCTGAGCACAGGGGAAGAATCACTGCCCTGGTCCTGCTGGCCACACCATTCCTGATCCATAGGAGTCCCAGGACTTGGATGAGGGAAATAGAGGGAAGGGGATGGGGGAAAAGTGTTATTGATTTCCAGCTATGAAGGGTCTTGATTTTCATATCCATTCATACTGCATTAGAAGTTGCTGGTGGTCAATATTATTTGCTTATATATTTCTATAAACAGGAAAAGACAACAATAAAAATGTTCTCTCTGCTTTGTTTCCAATAAAGTATATTCACTTGGAATACACTTCTGAAATCTATCTTATTAACCACAGAAGAATTGAAAACTTAAATTATTCTCAGAGGTGTTTCTTGTTTGGATGTTTTGAAGAAAAGTTTATGAGTCTTTGCCACTGAATTCCTGAACTGAAGAGCTCAAGAAAGAAGAGGCCTCTGGAACAGTAAAATTCATCAGCAATCTCCAAGTCCCTGAGGATCCATCCTCATCAGGGCAGGAATGAACAGAAATGGGCACAGCTTTGTGGCTGCCCCAGCTCTGGGATGGGCCCTGGGCCTGGAGCAGGAGCAGCTCTGCAGGGCCCCAAGGCCGGGGCTGTTGTGCTGGCCTGGGCAGATGGGATGGCAGCAGGGGCTGCAGAGCTCTCAGGAGCTCAGGGAGAGGGGAGCAGGGCACACAGGGAGCCTCCTTTTGCCTTGGCCAAGCACCTACCCAATGACCACCCCAAAAGTACACACTCACTGACTCCCCCCACTTACCAGAACCACTGACCAGACCACTGACCATACCCAATGAACACACCCATTGCCAAAACACCAATGCCTGTACCCCAATTGACCACACCCCACTGAATTTTCCCACTCACCACTCCCACTGACGACACCCTATGAGCACTCTGCACTGCTCACACCCACTGACCACACCCACCAGACCTGCTGAGTGCACCCACTGACCACACCCCAATGACCCCTAAACTGACTGTACACCCATTGACCACTCCCAATGACTGCACCCACTGACCACACCCCATTGACCATCTCAGTGACCACACCCATCGTCCACACATGCTGCTCACACCCACTGACCAAACCCCTGACCACCCAACTGACCACAGGCACTGACCACACACAGTGACCATAACCTGACTGACCACACGCCACTGACAACACCCCTGACCCCACCAAATTACCACCCCCTCCCTGACCACAGCCACTGACCACATTCACTGACCCCCCCAATGACCACCCCCCACTAACTGCACCCATTGACCACACCGACTGACCAAACACCACTGACCACCCCCAGTACCCGCATCAACTGGCCATTCCCCCTCTGACCACAGCAACATTGACCACAAACACTGACCAGCCACACTGACCCCACCCACTCAGCACAGCTAGTGACCACATTCACTGACCACACCCACTGACTGCACCCACTGACCACAACCAGTGACCACAACCTGTGACCACACCCCACTGACCACACCCATTGTGAAGACACAAGTGCCCACACTCCATTCACATCAACCTCTGACCACCCAACTGACCACACTGCTGCTGACCACCCCCACTGATCACCTCCTACTGACCACACCTACTGACCACACCTACCAACCACATCCTACTGACCACACCCACTGACACACCCACTGACCATGCCACTGACCACCCCATATGGCCACACCCACTGACCGCTGAACTGACCATTCCCCCCACTGACCTCACCCACTGCCCATACACCCATGCCCACGCTCCAATGCCCCCACTCACTCACGGTACCATCTTAACAAACACAATGACCACACCCACTGACCACTCCACCACTAACTACAACCACTCATTACCCTAATGTCCTCTGACCACACCATGCTGACCGCCACCATTGACTGCACCCAATGACCCCAGCCACTGACTCCCCCCATGACCACACCAATTGACCACCCAAATGACCACACCCACTTACCACCTCCCCACTGACCTCCCAACTGGCCACCTCCACTGACCACAGCTACTGATCGCATCCCACTGCCCACATCCGCTGACCACAATCACTTACCACTCCCACAGACCACACCGCACTGTCCACACCCATTGACTGATACCAATGCCCACACCCCTCTGACCACACCCAGTAACAACACAACTGACCACACTACCACTGACCATAACTACTTACCACAAACCACTGACCACCCAAACTTACCAAACCCACAGACCACCCCAAATGACCACACCCACTGACCACACCTATTACCTTAATTGGAGTTGTGGTTGGAGACAGAGATGACACAGCAATCCATATAACAAAAGCTTTCTGTATTGTTCGGGACCCTTCTTAAATTGAGGCTTTGAATGTTCCAGATATACACATGTGATTGTTTGGGGTCTTAACACACCCATTTCCCTGGCCAATGATGCATCTGCACTTGGGGTTCAATGAATTGGCTGCGATCCTTTGTATGTGCTCAAATCCATCCAATCATCGCTCAGCCAGGGACAAGGTTACATCTAGGCTGGTGTGGTAGTTTGTAAAGATTCCCTAAAATTTTTCTCTGCCAGGACCTGGGCAGCTGCTTTTGGATCGGACAAGGACCAATCGGTGTCTGATTTTTAATACTGACACACTGGTGCACCAGTGAGAAAGTTTATTCGTCTTTGTGAAACACACATGTAAAGACGAAAAACCCCAGGAAAGTTCTCTTTCTGTTCTTGCCTCAGTACAGGTAACACCGACCTGGGCCCCTCTGTGCAGCCCGCAGGCCTGGCCGGGCTCAGGTCACGGCTGGGCTCTGACTCTGGGCCCCGTTTTTGGCCGGGGTCCTGATAGAAATGGGGAGGGGAGGCCCACACGGCTGCTAAGATCTTAGATTCCCCAGCCTGGCACAGCCAGGGAGCCCGTAGCTCAGCAGCTCAGCAGAACATGGAGCTGACATTCAAACCCTGCCCTGCTGCCGGTCCGTGGGGCCTCCACCCTCGGGAGAGCGGCTCCGGGCAGCCGGGCCGTCCTGGGCAGCATGGCCTGGGGCAGAGACAGCTGGGCCCGCTCCAGCAAGGGGCCACCCTTTGTCTGCTGGGCAGGGGGAGGGAAACCCATCAGCCCACAGCTGGAATTGAATGTAGCAACTCCCAGAAAACAACCCTGGAGCCAGAACAACCACCACTGTTTTTTTGGCTGGGCCCTTACGATCCTGGCCCAGCCTCAGCGCGGTCTGAAATGCTCCACCAAAACTGCTCCAGCCGCTGCCCAGGCAAGGTAGTAACTCTTTCATTGCCCAGAATGAGACTCGCAGAAACTTTGTTCTCTCTCCTGAGTGAAAGAAAAGGACCAAGATGAAGATTTGCACACAAACAGCATAAAAACACTGAGGTTAAACAAAGGGAAGAGTCAGGTCCCAGATGAGGGAAGGAAGAGAGTTGTGGACTGAAATTTCTCCTTTTTAAGCTATGAAGAAGAGACTCTTGTTTCCCTATAACACATAAAAATATTACAGAGCAAATGTAACTGTTTTAACTGTAAATATGAACAAAGACATTGGTGTTAGATTAAGTAGATGTTGAAATAGCTGTGATTCCTTAAGTTTGAATACTAAGAAGATGAAGACTGTGCTGCTCCTAGAGGAAGAAGAGAAAGAAAAAAAACTATTTTTTCAAAAATAAAGCAAGCTTTTTTTTAAACCATTACATCCCTTTAAGTGTGCCCTGTAGTTGATATGGTCCTCAATAATAGTTCTAGGAAAACTGTAAGTTAAAGAAAGGATTTTTACATAGTGATCAAAATTCCATTCTCCCAGACACCTAATCAGTGTAACATGAAGGCCACGAGAAAACTGTTTATTGTGGAGAAATATCCACAGACTGAAGAGGGAAGTCTCCTCTCCCAGTGAATTGGTAAAAGACTATTTTAGAGATGGTAAACTGACTGAATTGTTTTCTAAACTTTTTCAGTGTGAAAGAAAGGAAGTGTGTAGGGGGAGAAAGAGGAGTCTAAAGTTTCATTCTGAGGTTTTTTTCTTTTCCTTATAGTTTCCAGTAATAAAATTTCTCTTTGTACCATTTAACGTTCAGACTGTTTTGCCTTCCTTAGAATTCTATCTCAAAACAAGAAAATTTCAAATTAGCGAAACAAAACCACTACACCCTGGACCACCAAACCTGTTGGGGATTGTTGGGGGTTGAGTGTTTTTTCTATTATTGTGTCAATTTAAATTAATTTTTCCCATTATCATGCCAATGGAGATGGCCAGGTTACACCCAGGATCTTTCATGAGTCTAGACAAAAGGTGTAGGAGGGAGCTGGGCTTCAGGAGGGGCACTCGGGCTTCCAGAGGGGACTCGTGTTTCTGGGAGCTCGGAGGAGGATCCCCCAGTCTGGAGCCACGCGGCCGAATGCAGGAGAGCCAGACCCTCTACGATCACCTGCCCTGCATCTGCCCCGCTGCAGCCTCCAGTCTCTGCGGACACAGCTGAGCACCAGAACCCAAACGGTGAGCGAGGAGCTGCCCGCTCCAGCCGTTCCCACCCGAGACCAGCGCTGCCACAGCCGCCCCCTCCCACCTCCGCTCCCGCCGAAAGAGAGTGTGCCCAGAGCTAAAGAAAGGACTGCAACCGAGTTATCTGTTCTGTTTTGTTAGTAATTTTAACAACTGTCGTTGTTTCTGCTTGTACAGTTAGATATATTAGTAAAAGAGCTATTCCTACCCCCTTATCTCTGCCTCAGAGTCCTTGATTCAAACAATTATAATACTTGGGGGGAGTGGAATTAAAGTCTCCATTTCAAAGGAAAACTTCTGCCTTCATCGGCAGACACCTGTCCTTCAAACCAGGACAGGGATCATGGACTAAAATTGAAATTCACTCATAAACCAGTGTCTTTTTCATTGATTATATTTTTCATTGATTATTACACTGCCTTCGATGTTATCACCCATGTAACACTAATAGGAACCACAGCTAATTATACAGGACTCAGGGATTGCTGCCTTTGCAAAGAGGTGCAACAATGGAACCTTTCCTTAACAGAGATACCATCAAGAAATTGGTCAGATTTGAACCCCTGTAGCTTACACAAAACTAGTGCTCAATGCAGATGAAGCACGAAAGGCAAGGAAAATACCTTTCAGCCAATTTATACAAAAGGATATGTTTATTTCATTACTGGGTGAGCACGTGGGATGTCTCCCAAAGGCGTGCGCACCCTCGGCAATTTTTGGTCCTTGATTTATTCACAAAAATCACGCATATTCAAAAACGCTTATACAGATTTATTACCTGTCACTGCCCTTTCCCCGCTTAGTATTAAAACCAGCTGCAAACTCATTGTGGCTGCACAGTATCCCCTTGGTTTTGGGGCTGTGGTCTTTTATTTGAGTCGGGGGGTAGTAAGAGATGAAATAAGGATCGTCTACCTCGCTCTAAACTCTTTACCTCTGTCCCGTTACCGTGACTACCTGACCTGTTAATCCCTTCATTCTGGTCTTTATTGCCTTCAGGGTCAAAATTTATGATTGATGGGTTTCTTCTGGCTAACTAAGCATTTTCTAATGTATATCAGTTTCACTTAAATGTTTCCATATGTATATTTTGCTGGTTCTGCGTATTATATGACCAGACTTTATCAACTTCTAATCTCTGCTAGGATATATATGTTTAAGGGTTACATTCCTAATCTGTGTCTCCTAAATTTTCAAGATATCTATCCCATAACTCATTCTATAAAATTGCAGTTCTCAAAACTATAACAGAATAGTACAAATACTGTGGCTCACAGACAGGCAGGATCTTCCTTGGGAAAGCCCCTTTTCCAATTACCACCTATCAGTGAGTCAGTCACATACATAGGACTGACCAACTCTGGAGCAAATCTCGGCAACTTTTCTGGTAGCCCAGCTGGGTGGGTCAATGTCATTCAGCCAATGTGGGCAAACTGTCTTTTTGATAGACATAGCAGAAATGAGTCCGTGAGAATTAACACCAGCTGCCACCTTCCAGATGTATCTTGGTGGCTTTGTGGAAATGGAATAGCATTGAAATAGTTACCAGGTAACTGCACTGGCTAATGTACCAAGGGACACCTTCGCCGTCAGTTACAGGTTACAAACCAAACTAATGAAATGACAGGTAATATTCAAGGACTATGGAAGAACAGACTCAATAAGACAACACCCAACAACCCACCGGTGTGATACAGCACCACGTTTCACAGTTTTGTTAGGGTGTTGCTCCCAAATTTAGGAATTGCACAACTGCAAAAGGCCATTTCAAGCATCTCAGCCAAAATAGAACTGACTGCTAATTCAACAGTAAATGCCTGAAGGAGACTACAAACTGAAATAAACTCACTAAAAGAAGTAGTCTTTCAAAACCGCATGGTGTTATATAAGGTAACAGCCAAACGGGAGGATTTTGTATTCTAATTAATACCAATTCTTGCAGTTCTATAGATCTGTCACAGCAAATAGCATAGGATATCCACACCATTTGGCAACGTGCAAAAGTATTCCCTGAAGTGACCAAAGATATTACATCTTGGAGTAAACATATGTGGGAAACTCAAACATCTTGGCTACCTAATCTGAACTGGCTAACACAACTTTTTGTAGGAATTTTAGGAACTGGAATATCAATTCTAGGAACCTGCATGGAGAGCCAGTGTCTTGTATGGTATTGTAAGCAAACTACCACCACGTATCACAAATGGAAGCAAAACAAAATGAGATACAGATTGAAACAGGTTTTGAGGACCATTTCTTTTGAGACCAAAACAAGACTATAGTTACAAAAGAAATTGCGAGGGATATAAGAAAGGGCTGGCTTGATGCCTGGACAACGAGATAATTGAGCTACACAAAACGCGGTAGCTGTGCAGGAAGAAGAAGTTATGTTGTAACAGGGGATGTGAATGAAGCACTTTTTAAAAATCAGCAAATTTAGCAGAACAAGCTACCTGCAAAAGCTAACGACTGGCTATTTGAGCAGACAATACTACAGAGCATGCCCAGGAAACAGGGGTGGAAAGTTCAGCCCGAGGAAGACTCATGAGCCTTCATCCAAAACGACCAGCAGGAGGCTGATGACCACCTCCTGCAGAAACCACACCACATGTGCTACAATGGCTCACATAATCACGTCATTAAAAAATATATTGCAATATGAAGGTTAGGAAAGAATAATGTGTGCATTAAGTAAAAAATGTATACAAGCTAGTACTGTGCAGGGAATGGACCGGTGAGTTTGTGGTGGAGCAATGCTCCTCACTCCGGCCTCAAATAAACAAATACCTGCCCCATAGGCCTTACACTATGGAGTACTGATTTCTTGTTTAATTTTCAGGCATCAGAATGCAGTGGATTTCAGCATCATCCTGCCCAGGAAAGACTTTGGTCCAAGCCTGCATCCCTATTTCAGATTGTACAGGACTTTTTCCCACTCTACCTTGAACTGTGCAGCAGTGCAGAAGTTCAGCTATTACAGCCCTGCATGGGAGAGACTTTAATTCATCTAGGAAGTGTTTCCAAAAGCCTTGTGTACAATCCTTGCTTGATTTCCTGGGAATGTTGCAATTCATTTGGCTTTTCCTGCATGTGTTTGCTGATGTTTGCATTTGGAAATAGACAAGAGATTGTTTGAAGCTTTATATATTGCTGTGGTTGAACTTCCCTGTTTGTGGCTCTCCACTGCCATGCTCAGCAGGCACCCAGTTGTATTTGGACATGAGCTACCACTGCGAGACATGCAGAAACTGGAGCACTGAACATCAGAGATTGGGCTAATGTTTTTATTGGAACACAAGGAAACATGACAGTGTGTGGGAACTGAGGGCACAGAAAGCTCTCAGGGTTTTGTGCATACAGGCTCAGTGATAGAGAGTGATACAGTGCTTGACCTAAGGCCTTGGAGAGAGCTTGGAGAATTAGGACAGTGAAAATAAGGCAGATATAAAACAAGAATATAAGTTCATATTTTAGGAAGAAATATGTTTTATGCAAATGGAGATATGCATTATGTAAACAAAGCAATATGTCAAGTAAGAGAGTAAAAGATTTTAAAGTTTAGGAATAAAATCTATTATAAAGTTAGTTAGAAGTTTAAGATGTATCAATGTAGGCTTATGAAGTGTTATATAATTGGCTATAAATGACACAAAGCCACAAAAAGTAAAACAATTGCTAATTAGTGTAAAAAGATGTTAATAAGTTTTGTAAAAGTATGTGATTGGCTAAAAACCTAACATAAGGCAGGAATTCCCCTAACAGGGAATTAGATGGCTTCTGATATTATGGCATTAATAAATGTAACATCTTTAGTGTCTCACTCTTCTCTGAGACTGATGCCATGAGGCAATAACTTATCTTTAAAATATCTCAGTTGCCCTGTCTCTTGTAATTTTGATCTCCTGATAGCAGTGTGTCTGTACAATCTTATTGTCCTGTGAAACTCGGCAGCTGATGGTGGTCCTACTGGTCCTACTACCAATCCCTTCCATGAAAAAAAATCATTTCAGGATCAACAGCTTCTGCCTCCTGAGAGAAACCAAGAGTTGCCAGCAGTTGCTGCAGATGCTCCTGCCAGCAGCCCCTGTAGGAAGGAGCACAGCCCCCAGGGCACGTGGGCTTTGGCTCCCTCTGGCACAGAAGCCCCAGGGGCACAGGTCTCTGGGGCAGGAGCCGGGCACCAGCACTGCCGGGGCTCGGGGGTGGCAGGTCTGCTTGGGCTGGGACTCTGCTACTCCTGCTGATTTCAGTGCTCGCAGGGCCCCAGGGGTCAGAGCAGCACTCATGCCCTGGTCCACACGTTCCTTGTCTGTGCCCTTGTGTTTAGGATGGCCACCAGCTGGGATGTGTCCCAAGGAGGCCGAGCCAGCTTCTGTGCAAGGCCCCGTGCCCTTCCCACTGTGGCTGTGTCAGCAGCCTTGGGGGCTCCTTCTGCTGCCCTGAGCCCACAGAGCAGGGCAGCATTTGCTGATGGTTTGAGATGTTCCTAAAGATCGTGTCAGGCTGTCTGAGACACTTGGGGTGAGGGATTCCTTCCAACCTGGGCCAATTTGGGTGGGCTGGGGGCAGCCCCAGGGCAGGTGGCAGTGTGTGCAAGGGCCCTTTGTGACACGGTGCAGCATGGTCACCATGGCATGGAATGGAACAGGGTGTCACAGGACCCTTTGTGACGTGTAGGGACATAGGAGTGATGGTGACACAGACACACCACAGTGCTCGGAGCACGCGACGGGACAGGACGGGACAGAGCGCTGCCGTGAGGAGCCCCCGCACAGCGCCTTCGTTTGTGTCTGACCCGGAGCTTTCCTGAGGCGTTATTCCTGCAGGTGACCTCGAGGCCAGACCACAGGCCTTGGTGATCTTCTTGGTGACCTTAGTCACCTGTGGCCTTCCTGAGTCTTCTCTTCTGCAAGTGCCCTCAAGGGATTGTCGGACGTGGTGCCCTGCAGCTTTTCCAAGGCATCGCCCATCCCTGCAGCAGGTGCCATCGAGACCAGACTGAGGGATTTGCAGATCACAATCCTTGACAAGTCTCCTGTCCTTGTGGCAGGAGCCCTCAAGACCAGAGAGCAGGACCTGCTGTCCTGTAGCCTTCCGAGGACTGGTGCCTTCCTGACACGGCTGCAGGACTTCCTGACTCAGTGTTTTCCAAGGCATTTCTCCTGCAAGGAGCCATCAATCCAGTCACTGACATGGAGCAGAGACCCCCAAGAGTGCCCAAGCTGGCCTGGGTGACGGAGGAGGAAGAGAGCCCTGGAGCTGCCCCAGCACAGGGGACTGAAGAGGTGGTGCCGTTCCAGGCAGCACAGGAGGGTGAGTGGCAGAGCTGGGCCTCAGGGCTGGTGCCTGCATCCAGCTTGGCCCCATCCCATCCCATCCCATCCCATCCCATCCCATCCCATCCCATCCCATCCCATCCCATCCCATCCCAGGTGGTTAAAGGCTGAATTTGATAATCCAGGTTGGAGCTGAGTTCCAAGGTTGGATTTGTTGATCAGAGGTTGTATTTGAAGGTGAAAAGTTGCATTTGAAGGTCCAGGGTTGGATTTGGTGGGCATCGCTGGGAAGCCATGGAATTACAGCATTCCGGCTGCTGAGAATTTAGAAACCTCCTGTTTCCCTCCCATATTCTCACCGAAACTATGGATTTACAGCATTCCCAGATTGAGAATTCAGAATCCTCCAGCTCTCCTCACAGATTTCCACCAAATCCATTGAATTACAGCATTCTGGGCATTGGGAATTTTGAATACTCCAGTTCCCCACCCAAATTTCCATGGAATAACGACATTCCTGGTGTTGAGAATTTAGAATCCCCCATACACACTCACAAATTCCTACCAGATTCCCTTGGAATAACAACATTCCAGGTGTCAGAAATCAGGAATCCTCCAATTCCCCTCCCAAATTCCCATGGAAAACCAGTATTCTGGGTGTTGGGATTTTGAGCACTGCATTCCCCTCAATAATTCCTATGGAATTACAGCATTCCAGACATTGAGAATTTAGCATCCTTCTGCTTCCCTCCCAGATTCCCACTAAAACTATGGAATTGCAGCATTCCTGGCATTGGAAATTCAGAATCCTCCAGCACTCGTCCCAAATTCTCACCTGTCCTGGTTTGAAGGACAGATGTCTGCTGATAAAGGCAGAAGTTTTCCTTTGGAATAGAGACTTTAATTCCACTCCCACCAAGTATTATAATTGTTTGAATCAAGGACTCTGAGGCAGAGACAAGGGGGTAGGAATAACAGCTCTTTTACTAATATATCTAAACGTAGAAGCAGAAACAACAGCAGTTGTTAAAATTACGAACAAAACAGAACAGATAACTCGGTTCCAGTCCTTTCTTTAGCTGTGAGCACACTCTTTCTCGGTGGGAGCGGAGGTGGGAGGGGGCGGCCGCGACCGCGCCAGTCTCGGAGGGGAGCAGCTGGAGCGGGCAGCTCCTCGCTCAGCATTGGTGTCCAGGTGATTCGCTGTGTCCGCAAAGGCAGGAGGCTGCAGTGGGGCAGATGCAGGGCAGGTGATCGCAGAGGGTCTGGCCCTCCTGCGTTAGGCCGCGTGGCTGCTGGCAGGGGGAGTCCTCCTCCGAGCTCGCTGGAAACATGAATCGCCCCTCTGGAAGCACGAGAGCCCCTCTGGAAGCCTAGGTCCCACCTACCCCTTTTGTCTAGAGTCGTGAAAGATCCTGGGTGTAACCTGGCCAGCTCCATTGGCATGATAATGGGAAAAATTCTTTAAATCGACACAATAATAGAAAAACACTCAACCCCAACACTACCCACACCAAATTTTTTCCATGCCAATATCCTACAGCAAATTAAAACTTTTATATCATATACATACATGCAGTTACAGGCACAGTATCATAGATAGTTCACCCTAGAACAAGCTCTCCTTGGGCTATTGTCCTGGGGTGACATTTCAGTGCTTTGTATCCCCTAATCGTGTGTTGCTCATGCCTGGAGGGTTTCTTTTATCTAGCCAGGCAGCGTCCCTCCCCCCGGGCGCGAGCAGCTGCTGCTGTGCCTGCTGGCAAGCCACCCCCCTCGCTCTGCCCCTCGCTGCTCTGCTCGGCTTTTGGCTTGGTAGCTGCTCTGCTGCTTGCTCACTTTTCCTCCCCCACTCCCTTTTTTGCTTCACTTTGTTTTTCCTTATTAGCTAGGAATACCACCTGGACGTCAAGAAAATCCCCGGACGTCTGTTCATGACAAGAAATATGCGTTTCTGCCCTCCCCAGCGCTGGAGACGTTCCGAGCCTGTGCATCCACTCAGACGAGTGAAGTTTTTCTGCATCACCTGTGGCTGTTTTTTTTCCTTGTGTTGGGGAGTGTTTTTTCCTGTGTGTTTGCTAAATAAACAAGTTTTTTTCACTTTTCCTTTGAGGAAATCCTTCCCGAACCCGGTGGAGGGAGGGGGAGGAGTTTGGGGAGTTTGTTTCTTACGGGGCTCCTTTTGGAGATTCTTCCCCTAATTTGTCCTAAACCAGGACAAATATTATTGGCACCCAACGTAGGGCATGAGTAAGTGGAAAAAACTTTATTACTTCGTAACTATGTATCAGTATAGATTTATAATGTTTTTTGGGATGGAGGCTGGAATATGTTTTTATTAGGTTTTTAATAACTCTTTGGTCTCTGGGGTTATTTTCCTATCCGGAAATAGCTCCAGTACTGTCTCTTGTTTGTTATTTTCCTACTAGAGGGACACTGACCAAAATATTTATCGGGCTGGGCTTGATTACGATGGTTTGTAGAAGGTTTCTAAAGATGCTGGAATCAGTTCCAGGACTGTCTGGTTCATGGCTATGGCTATGTACTCAGTTTGTTAGAGGAGAAGCAGGGGAGGAGGCTTTTCAGCCTTTGTTTTCCTTTGTCTCCTCTGAATTTTTTACATCGTTATTAGGAAATGTGCAGATCTCCCTGAATATTAAAGACATCATCTTTCTGATGTTTAATTTTGTAAGCTTCCTCTACATGGTTTACAGTTTATATAAAATCAGGGCTAAGATTTCTAGAGGTGCTGGTGCGGCTCCTGACTTAGGAGCAAAGCAAAGTGTGAGGAGTTCTGAATGGTGTGGGAAATGGCAGGACCTGGGCCAAATTTTAAAAGAATTTTCTGATTCTATAGTCTGGGACATTCCACACGAGCAAATTCAGAACCCAGCTGAGGTGGTAAAATATTTGAAAGAGAAGTGCAACGATAACCCTAAGAAAAAAAGATCACTGCAGTGAGCTGGGCCCTGGCATATACTTATCGTACCCTGTTAGATACTGTAGGACCACAAACAGAGAAAAAGGAACCAGGAGATAAAGCAGCTACTATCCCAGTCACTCAGGCTGTAGCCAACACCCCAGGCTCAAGGACAGGGGCGAAATTAGACAGTAAGCTTCAACCAATGGCTGTGGCTACGAGTACAAGGAGTGGAAAGCGCACAGCTAAGACTGATCGACCAGTGGAGGACGATGATGATGATGATGATGATGATGCATTAGAAGGACCCTCAATGCCTCCTGAAATGAAACCCGGAGTTAAGGTGACTGGTGCAAGGTAAGAGAGCAAGATTGAGTCCTTTTCCTTGAAGGACCTTCGTGGTCTAAGGAAGGATTACACTCGACAACCTGATGAGTCTATCATTCGTTGGCTGGTCAGGCTTTGGGATGCAGCAGGCAAGGCTACCATCCTAGATGGCACTGAAGTGAGACACCTGGGATCCCTGTCACATGATCCTGTCATCGATCAAGGGATGATGAGGGGGACTAACCCTCACAGCCTCTGGGCACGGGTCCTGGATAGTGTGGCACAAAGATACCTATGTGCAGATGATCTGTATATGCAGTAGACACAATGGAAGACTACAGAGCAAGGGATCCAACGCCTGAGAGAAATGGCAGTGGTGGAGATTATTTTCTCAGATGATATAACAACTAAGAATCTGGACTTAGTACCATGTTACACCTGTGATGTGGAGGAAACATGTACGGCTGGGGCCACCTGAATATGCGTCTGCTCTAGCGATAATGAAGCGGGATGAGGTGTATGAAACAGTACTTGATATGGCAAAGAAGCTTCAGGCTTACGCAGATTCTGTACATGGCCCAACCCATGCCAGAATTGCAGCTGTGGAAACACGCTTGCAGAACTTAGAAGATAAGATAGAGGAGAATCATCGGAGACTCAGGGAGGAGATTAAGGAGGACCTCCTCCAAATTTCAGCTGTACAGATTAGAAACCCTGGCACACAAAGTAGACGTTCCCCCGATGGGGAGAGGAGGTACACTCCCCGAGCTGAGTTGTGGTTTTTCTTGCATGATTGTGGAGAGAACATGAGGAGATGGGATGGGAAGTCTACTGTTGCTCTGGCACAACAGGTGAGGGATTTGAAGGAAGGCAAGATTCAAAGAGGAAGTTCCACCAAAAGGAGAGCCGCTCCAGTTGCCCATAGCCAAAATGCCAAATATGATGATGATAATGACATGTCCGACCCTCTGGATGGAACCTTTAAGATATATGCCCCAAGAAAGAAGGCTTAGAGGGGCCCTGCCTCTAGCCAGGGCGAGGCGAGGCGAGGGAGAATTGTGTTTTCAGGACTGTGGATTCGTTGGCCTGGCACATCGAAACCACAAAATTGTAAAGTTTTGGTTGACATAGGTGCACAATGTACAATAATCCCATCAAGATACGTGGGGGCAGAATCTGTTTCTATTGCTGGTGTGACAGGTGGATCACAGGACTTCACCCTAGTGGAAGCTGAAGTGAGTTTAACTGGAAAGGAATGGAAAAAACATCTTATTGTGACTGGCCGAGAGGCCCCATGCATTTTGGGCATAGATTACCTTCGAAGTGGGTATTTTAAGGAACCAAAAGGACTCAGGTGGGCATTTGGAATAGCAGTTGGGGTGGCAGAGCGCATCCGGCAATTGAACACCTTGCCTGGACTGTCCAAGAATCCAATTACAGTAGGACTTCTGAAGGGAGAAAAGCAAAGGGTACCAATTGCCACTTCAACAGTACATCACAAGCAATATAGAACAACTCGAGATGCTGTGATCCCCATCCATAAGATGATCCGAGAGCTGGAGAGCAAAGGGAGGGTCAGCAAAATCCACTCACCTTCAACAGCCCCATCTGGCCTGTGCGCAAATCTGATGGAGAATGGAGGCTGACTGTGGGCTATCGTGCCTTGAATGAAGTGACTCCACCGCTGAGCGCTGCCGTGCCGGACATGCTGGAGCTGCAGTACGAGCTGGAGTCCAAGGCAGCAAGGTGGTATGCCACCATTAACATAGCCATTGCATTTTTCTCCATTCCTTTGGCAGCAGAGTGCAGGGCTCAGTTTGCCTTTACATGGAGGGGTGTGCAGTACACCTGGAACCGACTGCCCCAGGGGTGGAAGCACAGTCCTACCACCTGTCATGGACTGATCCAGGTTGTACTGGAAAAGGGTGAGGCTCAGGAACATTTACAATATATTGATGACATCATCATATGGGGGAACACAGCAGCAGAAGTGTTTGAGAAAGGAGAGAAAATTATCCAAATCCTCCTGGAAGCCGGCTTCACCATCAAGAAGAGTAAAGTTAAGGGACCTGCTAGTGAGATCCAATTCCTGGGAGTGAAGTGGCAAGATTCCTACTGATGTCATTAACAAAATCACAGCTATGTTCCCCACCAACTAACAAGAAGAAGACACAAGCTTTCCTAGGTGCCATAGGCTTTTGGAGAATGCACATCCCTGAGTATAGCCAGATTGTGAGCCCTCTCTACCTGGTCACCTGCAAGAAGAACTATTTCCACTGGGGCCCTGAACAACAGCAAGCCTTCACCCAGTTCAAACAGATCGCCCATGCAGTAGCTCTTGGCCCAGTTAGGACGGGACCAGAACGTGAAGAACATACTGTACTCTGCAGCTGGGAACCATGGCTTGTCTTGGAGCCTTTGGCAGAAGGTGCCTGGTGAGACCCAAGGCCGACCCCTGGGATTCTGGAGCAGAAGTTACAGAGGGTCTGAATGTAACTATACCCCAACGGAGAAGGAAATCTTGGCTGCCTGTGAGGGAGTCCAAGCCGCTTCAGAGGTGATTGGTACAGAAGCAGAACTCCTCCTGGCACCCCGACTACCAGTGCCAGGGCGGATGTTCAGCGGAAAGGTTACCTCCACCCACCATGCCACCGGTGCTACATGAAGCAAGTGGATTGCCCTCATCACTCAGCGCACCCGGATTGGAAAACTAAATCACCCTGGGATTTTGGAAATAATCACAAACTGGCCCGAAGGTGAAAGTTTTGGTGTCAGGGATGAGAAACAAGAGTCAGTGACACGGGCTGAAGAAGCTCCGCCATACAACCAACTACCAGCAAACACGTTACGCTCTATTCACCGACGGTTCTGGTAGCATGGTAGGGATGAGTCGGGAGTGGAAAGCAGCTGTATGGAGTCCCACACGACGGGTTGCAGAGGTCACTGAAGGAGAGGGCGGATCAAGTCAATTTGCTGAACTCAAAGCCGTCCAACTAGCCCTTAACATTGCAGAGAGAGAGAAATGGCCGAAACTCTATTTGTACACTGATTCCTGGATGGTAGCCAATGCTCTGTGGGGATGGCTGAAGAGATGGAAAGAGGCAAACTGGGAGTGTAGAGGAAAACCAATTTGGGCTGCTGAAGAATGGAAAGATATTGCTACCCGGCTAAAGAAACTACCTGTGAAGGTTCGCCATGTAGACGCCCATGTCCCCAGAAATAGAGCTAATGAAGAGCAGCAAAATAATCAGCAGGTAGATCAGACTGCAAAGATAGGGGTGTCGAAGATAGACTTAGATTGGGAACACAAGGGAGAGTTGTTCCTAGCTCGATGGGCCCATGATGCCTCGGGTCATCAGGGCAGACATGCCACCTATAAGTGGGCACGAGACCGAGGGGTGGATCTAACCATGGACAGCATCTCTCAGGTTATCCATGACTGTGACATGTGCGCTGCCATCAAGCAAGCCAAACGGGTGAAGCCCCTCTGGTATGGGGGGCGGTGGTCCAAGCATAAGTACAGAGAGGCCTGGCAGATTGACTATATCACACTGCCTCAGACCCGCCAGGGCAAGCGCTACGTGCTGACCATGGTGGAAGCCACAACTGGATGGTTAGAGACGTACCCAGTGTCTCATGCTACAGCCTGCAACACCATCCTGGGCCTGGAAAAGCAGGTCCTGTGGAGGCATGGCACCCCTGAGAGGATCGAGTCAGACAGTGGGACTCATTTTAAAAACAACCTCATTAACACCTGGGCTAGAGAACACGGTATTGAGTGGGTGTACCACATCCTTTACCATGCACCAGCTGCAGGTAAAGTGGAAAGGTACAATGGATTACTGAAAACCACCTTGAAGGCATTGGGTGGGGGGTCCTTTAAAAACTGGTAGCAACATCTAGCAAAGGCTACTTGGTTAGTTAACACCAGAGGTTCCATCAACCGAGCAGGTCCTGCCCAGTCTGACTCCCTTAATATAGTGGATGGAGATAAAGTCCCAGTGGCCCATGTTAGAGGTTTGTTAGGAAAGGCAGTATGGGTTAATCCTGCCTCGAGTACAGGCAAACCCATTCGTGGGATTGTCTTTGCTCAAGGACCAGGATGCACGTGGTGGATAATGCAGGAAGTTGGAACAACACGATGTGTACCACAGGGAGATTTGATTGTAGGATGAGACAGAAAGAAATATGTAAGTGTTGAACTGTTGCCCGATGCCCCAAAAAGAACACAAACTAACAGAGTTAGTTTATGCAGTGCTTTATTCAGGGCCCGGGGAACCTGCGGACTAGCGTCCAAAGTCAGGATCCCACAGTTCCCTTTTTCCGTCAGGTTTTTATACCTTTTTACAAAATGGTCTACTTGTCAAAGTACACATTCTTCAAGACAATACAGATACATAAATCTTGTAGATATCATTCCTAAAAGTTATAAATTCTGTATGCTTGTCTACTCAGAACTATAGGCTACCCCCCTTAATCCCCCTTGCATGTTTTCCCATCACCAGAACCCTTTATTTATTATTATACTTTAGCCTTATCTTGTAAGTTTCTAAATGTTCTATATGCCCTACTGATTCCTTATTGTTTTCACAGTTCTAAATGTTCTATACGCCCTACTAATTTCTTTAACTATTGTTTCACAATGTTGGTTTCCAGGGCCTGTCCGAAAACTGCAGTTTTCTAAGCCTTAGCATGACAACTACTATATCTACATTAGTCCTTTTTCTCATTATTTCAGTATCAGAAGGACTGAGTAAGTGAAATGAAAGGAAATGTGTAAGTGTTGATGGACTGAGTAAGTGAAATGGAAGAGGTTTTTTTGTTGTTTTTTTTGTTGTTTTTTTTTTTTAATTTTATTAAGTTCTTGAGCCTGTTCACGATATGGAGATAAGGGGTGGAATGTCCTGGGTTGATGTCGCAATGCTCTGTATCCCCAAATCGTGTGTTGCTCATGCCTGGAGAGTTTGTTTTGTCTAATCAGGCAGCACCACCCCCGCCCCCCGGGCACGAGCTGCCGCTGGCCGGCAAACCCCACCCCTGCTGCTGCTTGCTGCTGGTGCTGCTGCAGCTTGCAATCCCCCTCGCTTCTGCGATATTTTTTTGGCGTTTTTGCTTTACCTTTTCTTCCCTTATTAGCTAGTAATACCTGATCCTGGGCTACCTGAACATCAAGGAACCCCGGACACTGCACCATTGTGACAAGAAATACGCATTTCTGCCCTCCCCCGCACCGGCTGCATCCACTCAGACGGGTGAAGTTTTTCTGCATCACCCGTGGCTGTTTTTTTCTCATGTTGGGGAGTGTTTCTCTGTGTGTTTTGCTAAATAAACAAGTTTTTTCCACTTTATCTCTGAGGAAATTCTTCCCGAACCCGTAGGTGGGAGGGGAGTAGTTTTGGGCATTTGTTTTTGGGAAGCTCCTTTGGCGATTTTCATCTAATTTGTCCTAAACTGGGACACTTGCATTGTCTTCAAGTCTCCATGGCTTGTGCAGCTGCTTGGAGTCAGTTTGGAGCTCTTTTAAGGAGGAAGATTTCAATGTGTACTTCACAACTTTTTCTTTATTAAAGTGAGCATTTTTATTTTTCAATTCAGAGAAGAGGAGATTGAAGCATTCCCCAAGTGATCTTAATGCTCAGTGTCTCCTTAGGAGGTGTGGGCACACAGAAGAATGAGCCCCTTGCAGCTGACTCTGTTTGCACAACCTGCTCCTTCATCCCCAGCCTCACCATGTCTGACATCACCCACCTGGGACTGACATCCCTGTGCCCTGCATCAGAAACTTGTCCCCTGAGCTCTGCAGCTGGGTGTCCCAGCCCATTGCACCATGTCCCACCTGCTTTCTTCAGGGCTCTGCCTGCACACAGGCCCAGGAGAAATTTTCCTGTTTGTGAGGAAAGAATGGATTATTCTGAGAAGGTTTCCTGAACAACAAACCCGAGGAACCACATGCTCAGTGCAGGCTGCCTTGAATGATGTCACCTTTCTACAAGGAAGAGTATGACCAGAAATGACCTTTGTAAGCAGAATTCTGAGTCTTTCAGCTGAATTCTCTGTACCGGTCTGTTCCCTTCATCTCTGTTGCAGATAGAAATTGCTGGCGCCATCCTCATCTTTAACCCGTCTTTTGAATGCAGACAAATGTTCCCAGGTGTGTTAAGATGATGTTGCTCAATGTTTATGTGGAGCTTTTTTATCCTTATGGAACCAAGGAGACCCTTGTGACACAGAGGGAGCTCATGGAACCGCAGAGACAATTGTGACAGTTAGGAGCCTCACAGAAACAAGGCTCCATTGTGACACTGAGGGGAATTATGGAATCAAGGAGACCATTGTGACACAGCGAGGCCACATGGAACCAATGGCCCATTGTGACAATGTGGATCCAAGGAGCCTTTGTGACACTGAAGAACTTCAAGGAACCTAGGGCCCATTTTGACATAGAGGTGCCTCATCGGAGCAAAGGAGCCATTGCTGACAGCACAGAAACTCATGGAACCAAGGGGCTGTGGTGACATGGCAGGGCCACATGGAACTAAGGAGACCAGTGACATTTAGGAACATTATGGAACTGAGGGTCCACTATGACACTGCAGAAACAAGGAAACCATTGTTGACACAATGAAAGCTCATGGAACCAAGCAGCCATTGTGACACTCCAGAACCTCATGGCACTAAGGGTTTATTGTGACACAGCAGAGTCCCATGGAACTGATTGTCCATTGTGACAATGCAGATCCCAGGAGACTATGGTGACACTACAGATGCTCATGGAACCAAGGAGCCAGTGTGACAAATCAAGGCCTTGTGGAGCCAAGGGTCCATTGCTAAACTGTGTGGCCTCATGGAGTCGTGAGCCATTGTGACACAGCAGATCCAAGGAGACCTTTGTAACTGAGGTAACTCATTGTTACACTGTAGGGCCCTGTGGAACCAAGGGTAGCACAGTGACATTGCCAGGCCTCATGGAACAATGGAGACTCTTCTGACACTTTGGGACCCACTGAAGCCAAGGGCTCTGTCACAATCTGCTCACACAGTGAGAGTCGTTATGGTTTATTTGACCTCAGGGTGCAAAGACACACAGCAAGTGGACTAAAGTTTATTCACAACAAAGAGCAATGCACCTTTATTGAGTGCCAACAACACAGTTATGCAATAGAGGGGAGAGATAAAGGAAAAAACATAAAGAGAGAGAGAAAGAGGAGGGTAGAGAATAGCTATCCACAGATGGGACGATGTCCTCGTTGTCTTCAGCCACAGATGTGCCTTCCTTCTGCAGGGAGATGTCGAAAGTCTCTTCAGAAAGTCCCTTTTTTATAGTCTTTTTCCAAAGCAAGTGGCCTCTGGCCAAGAGATGGGAAGATTTATGGACTATTATGAGGAGAACCAGTTGCTCTGAGAAGCAGGTGTAGAACACAGCGCTCCCGGCCAGTACCTGCTAGAACGCAGCACACCATGGCAAGCACACCTGCACACAGTCACTTGGCAAGCAACCACCTTGGCCAGGCCAGAACTCCTATCCAAAACGAGTGGGGTCCCCAGGGTCTTAGTCTCTGTTCTTGTGACGGTCGCGAGGCAGATGAGGGAATCTTGGGACCGTTTCTTACATGTGGTCAGTGGGTGTAGTCTGTGGGGTGTGGTCATTTGGGTGGTCAGTCTGTTCAAATGGGTAGTCAGTGGATTTTGGTCAGTGGGTGTGGGCAATAGGTGTGATCAATGGGGGTGGTCAATGAGGTGTCTCAGTGGGTGAGGCCATTTGAGGTGGTCCGTGGGGTGTGGGAAGTGGGATGTGTTCAGTTTGTGTGGACATTGGTGTTTGGTCATTGGTTGTGGTCATTTGGTGTGGTCTGTAATAGTGGTCAATAGGGATGGTCAGTGGGTGCAGTCAGTGTGGTCAGCGGAGGAGGTCTGTGAGTGTGGTCAGTGGGTGTGGTGAATGAATGTGGTCATTTGGGTAGTTAGGTGGGGGTGGTCAGTTGGGTGGTCACTGAGTGTGATCAGTGGGTATGGTCAGTAAATATGGTCAGTAGGGTTTTAATGGGGGTGTGGTCAGTGGTTGTGGTCAGAGAGGGATTGGCCGGTTGGGGCAGTTACTGGGCATCATCAGTGGTGTGTGGTCAGTGGGTGTGGTCATTGGGTGTGGTCAGTGGAGGTATCATCAGTTGGGTGGTCAGTGGGGTGTAGTTAGTGGAGGTGGTCTGTGAGTGTGGTCAGAGGGTATGGTCACTGGCTACAGTCACTGTGTGTGGCCAGTGAATGTGGTCAGTTGGGTAGTCAGGTGAGAGTGGTCAGTTAGGTGGTCATTTGGTGTGGTCATTGGTGTGATCAATGGGAGTGGTCAGTGGGGATATGGTCAGTTGGTTTGTCAGTGGAGTGTGGCCAGTGGTTGTGGTCAGTGTGGGTGGTTATTTGGTTTGTCAGTGGAGTGTGGGCGGTGGGTGTGGTCAGTGGTGTGGTCAGTGGGTGTGGTCACTGGGGTTTGGGCATTGGTGTCTGCGCAGTGACTGTGGTCAGTGGCTGTGGTCAGTGGGGTGTGGTCACCAGTCTTGGAAATGAGTGCAGGCCATGGTGTGTGATCAGCAGCGGTGTGGTCAGTTGTGTTGTCAGCAGGTACAGCCAGTGGAGTGCTGGAACTGGTGTCTGCATGTCGGAGAAAGTGAGATTGCGGACACCAGATGGTTATCAGCAAGACTCCGATTTATTGATAAAACAGTTCTGCTTTTATACACTTCTTGATTAGCTTCATACATATTACAAAAGCCAAGCTCATTATTGGTTATCTTCATCTTGCATAAGTTAGTTTTGCAATATTCTGTTTTTAACTGCTTCTATATTTCTGTGGTTTGCTGTTATATGTCTGCGGTTTTTAGTTCTGTTTTAGTTCTGTTTTTTCTTGGTGCGATGAGCATTGTCACCACAACCCCCTTGTCACACGGACCTTTGTCCTTGGGCTAGCCTTTGCTCTACTTAGACCATCTGCAGTAACTCTGCTTGACTATGTCCTCTCTCAGCTAACCAAGTTTGAACAATACTCTCCACACTTCCCCCGTTTTCTTTTTGGGCTAACAAATTTGTTTCCCACTTTTGATTTACCAATCGTAATACCATATTCTGCAAGCATTTTACAATACATGGCACAAAAAGCAAAATAGCAAAAACAACAACTCCTATGGTTATTAATTGTTGCAAAAAGGAAACGAGCCATGGACCTAACCCAAAGGATTTAAGCCATCCTTCTAATCCCAAACCTTCCTGCTCCTTTAAGTCATGAAGGTGTTCCTGCAGTTTTGTTATCTTTGCATGAATCGATACCGAATGATCAGAAAGATTCATACAACACATACCTTCAAATTCAACACAACCATGTCCATGAGCCAATAGTAGGTAATCAATTGCAGCACGGTTTTGCAATATGGCATGATTTACACTAGATACATCAGCTGTAAGTTCATCTAATATTTGTGAAGTTATGTTAATTTCATCCCTTGCCCAACATGCTACTTGTTCTGCCAATACCATTGCTTTGTGAGCAGCTGCGCCTGGTAATATGGTAGCTACAATTACTTGTTTTAATTCTGACCAAAATTTAGGGTTATCTTTTTTGTTGCATTGTAAGTCATGTACGCTTCGCCTTGTCCTGGTTTTTTTACTAATTTTAGCCATTTGTGAAACATTGGTGTGAAATAAAGTCAGTTGTCCAAGATAGCATGGACCTCCCAAGGGTAATGCAGGAATGCCATTCCATGCTCTATTTCCACAAATTAAAAATATACCTTTTGGTAATTTTAATGGCTTTTTTATGTTGCTTCTTTCACATTGTGGCCACCATTGCTTAAAAACATCATCAGGTGTTAATTCAGAATCTAAAGTAGCCCATGAATATCTATCTTTGTCTTTGTGATTTAAACGCCGTGGCCCAAAGGATAGCCACCCACCTGTTCTGTTTCCAAAGCTGGCATTACTACATCCTACAATATCAATTTCCTCAGGTGGGGAAGTAAGTGTAATATTAAGGGCTAAGATAATACGGCACTGCCATCTTCCGTCAAGTTGACCACGAGAAAAACCATAAGCATATCTACTAAATTCTGCCATGACTTGCTTTTCATTTAGTACAGAAGGATCATTCACAAAGCCATTAAAGTCCGAGGGTTGCCAAGTTGGTATCCCAAATAAACATGTTTTAAAGGGGCTGTTAATACTACCCGCACTTAAACACATTGACGTTTGCCCTGTTTGATTCGCTATGGTTACCCAAACATTCTCTCCGGGACCAAAATGAGTTATCAACTTATTTCCCATTGAATTTGTTACTCCAATAATAATAACAAATATTAATACCTCCATTTCTTATTCTATAACAAGGGTTTTAATTCCAAATAAAAGTTTTGCCAATTCAGGATCCGTTTCTGCCAAATTCTCTCTAATTTCAGGCAAATCTTCGCACTGTTTCTCACCTGCACAAGTTACTCCTAAAAGTTTGCTTTTTCTCCAATACCTTATGTCCTCAATGGCGTTTTGCAACCTCCACCGAATATGCAGCCTATATAGGTTGGCTCTATTTTCTATTAAAAACAAGGCTTCCCTTGTGTTGCTGGCACCTGTTGCTTCTCTAATGGCGGTTTGCCATGATCTCCTTTGAACTCTCCAAGTGCAAGTCATACACAATGGTTGTGAAAACCCCCACTGAGTCTGTATTAATATTCTTTCACACCTCCCACAATAATATTAAAGATGGTCCTTTGCAATGCTTTCCTTTACAATTCCAGCATTTGCCAGATCTCAAATCCAAATGCTCTTTAACAATCTCTCTAATCACTTGTCGTTTACACTTCTCTAAATCCCACAAAAAGGTATCAGGATCAGATTCCCAATCACAAAAAATTGGTATTTCCAGCAAAACCTCTAGTTCCTCTATTTCCTGTTGAAAAAATAGTCTGTTCCTCAGTCGTCGAAGTTTGCTGTCCGGTTCCAACTCTGGAATCATTCACAGGTTTCTGCAGTACCACTTTAGTCCATCTGGCCGGCACCCATAGTGTTCCTGAAGGAGTAGAAACACACACATAACCTCTACCCCAAAACAAAACTTTTGCTGCTTCCTGCCATATCCCTGTTTTAGGGTCTCTGTATCGAACCCAGGTCTCTGGCTGGGTAACTCCTGTGCTGTATGATGTATGATGTCTAATGGCTGCAGGATCCTCGTTTTCCCCCAAAACACACAAATGATTGATAACGTAAAGAGCCTTGGATAATTTTGTATATGGATCAACCTGATCTTCTTGCTTGAGTATATATCGCTTTAATGTTCCATGGGCTCTCTCGATAATTGCTTGTCCAGTGGGAGAATGTGGTATTCCAGTAACATGTTTTATTCCCCAGGATTCTAACCACTTTCTGACTTTACCACTAACACAGGCAGGACCATTATCTGTTTTAATTTCAGCTGGAACCCCCATGACTGCAAAGCAGCTAGAAAGGTGTCTGATAACATGAATAGCTTTTTCTCCTGCCTGTGCTGTGGCCCATATGAACCCACTAAAAGTGTCTATGGTGACATGGATATATTTCAATCGTCCAAAACTCTGTAGGTGTGTTATATCCATCCGCCATATTTCATTGATCTTTATTCCTCTTGGGTTCACTCCACATCCTAGTCCTACTCCCCCATTATGGTGACTACAAATAGGGCATGCTCTAACAATAGCCTTGGCCTCACTAATGTTAATACCAAACTGCCTCACCAATCCTTTAGCATTATGATGATATGCATTATGTGCCTCTCTAGCCATTACTGTTTTACTAATCAAAGGCAAGTTTTCAACCGGCATCACCAATCTATCAGCTCTTGCATTTCCTTCTCCCAGACCCAAATCCCATTTGTGACTTCGAATGTGAATCACTGCATAGGGCTCTTTTCTGTCCATTAGGGCCCTCTTTAACTGTAAAAACAGCTCATACAATCTCCTGTTGCTAACCTCTTTCACACTAGCATCCTCTATTCTACATACCACTCCCACCACGTAAAGAGAATCAGACACTACATTCAAAGGTCCATCTAAATGAGTAACGGCCCATGTCACTGCTAATAGCTCCAATGTCTGCAGGCTATCTTCAGGTGTTGCTTCAAGAATCTGTTGCTTCCATTCTGCTTTTTCTTTCCACACAATAGCCGCTCGGCGAGACTTTTTTCCGGCATCCGTGAAGGCTGTTGTGGCATTAGCTATGGGTGTTTCTTCCCGCAGCGTCTTGGTAATCCAACTCCATTCTCCAATCCACTGCAGTGCCTTAGGTGCTAAGGCTCCAGTTTCCACTTGTGCTCCAGATCCCAGTTGTGCCTCAGCAAACTCTGTAGAATTCAACATGTACCAGTCCAATGTTGGTTTCTCTATGGGCAGGTAAATTACTGCTGGTTCTTGTCCTGTGACTTCTAAAATGCGCAATCGTCCTTTTCTAAGTAACATAGCCAAATTTTCAATTTTTATGGTTATTGTTTTCCTTGTTTGTAAAGGTGGTGATATCCATTCTAATACCCTTGGCTCCCCCGTTTTCTTTTCTAGCTGAGTAAGTGCTCCTAATAAGTGTCCATTACCATGCCAAATGGTAAAATTTATTGGGCAATCAGGTTGTTTTTGGGATACAAATCCATCTGTTATACATTTCACAATTTGCTGTAGCGTCTCTTCCTGTTGCGGGGTAACGTGAACAGGAGTGCAAGGATCTGTTCCTTTTAACAACGGTTGCAAAGCTTGCAACAATGTATTTGGAATGCCTGTTATTGGCTTTAACCACTGTAGGTCTCCTAAAAGTTTTTGGGCCTCATGTAAGGTTGAAATCTTTATATCCAATAGTAATTTTTGTGGCTTAACCTTTTGTTCAGTTATAGTCCAACCAAGATATTTCCAAGGTTTTGATCGTTGTATTTTCTCTGGTGCCACAACTAGTGAAAAGTCTGCCAAGGTGCATTTGATGATCCCTATTTGTTCATCTGTAAATTCACAGTCTTGTGAAAACAAAATATCATCCATATAATGGTAAATTACTGTCCGTGGCATTTTCTGTCTCAGTGGTTGTAAAGCAGCATCTACATATAGTTGGCATAATGTAGGTGAATTACGCATCCCCTGTGGCAAAACTGTCCATTCAAATCTTTTATCTGGCTCACCTCTGTTGATGGCTGGCAATGTAAATGCAAAACGTTTTGTGTCATTTGGATGCAAGGCGATGGTAAAAAAGCAGTCTTTAAGATCAATAATCAAAATGGGCCAATTTTCTGGTATCATGGCTGGGTTAGGAAGTCCCGGCTGTAGGGCTCCCATTGGTTCCATTTGGTTGTTTACAGCTCTCAGGTCATGTAGAAGTCTATATTTTCCTGACTTTTTCTTTATCACAAAAATGGGTATTCCAGGGGCTTGTAGATAGTTTTAAATGTCCTTGTTGAAACTGTTCCTTTACCAACTGATGAGCTTGTTCAAGACTTTCCCTTTTTAATGGCCATTGCTTAACCATCACTGGTTCCTCGGTTGTCCAAGTGAGTGGAAGGGGGAAAGTCCAAGCAATGGCAGTTACCCCAAAGGGTGCGCGTTTGTCAGCACTACACCCAGTTGTGAAAGTACATCACGGCCAATCAAACAGCAAACTGAAGGAGGTAACGGCACAATGGAAAAAACCATGTTGAGTTGTTGTCCATCTATGTGCAGCGTTACTGTCGGCGATTTTTTGGCCAAAGTATAACCTCCAACTCCAGTCACTGTCTGTGTAGATGCATAGGAAGGCCAGCGATTTGGCCATATCTCGGGACTAACAATACTTGTATCCGCTCCGGTGTCAAGTAGGGCTGAGACGGAAATTTCATCCCCTTGGAAATTAATCTTGACGGTTTTCCTTGGCCGATTCCTTAAATCCAAAGTTAGCAAAGTGAGTCCCGTTGACCCAAACCCATCAGAATTTCGAGGAATTTCTGTTTTTGGAGTTAGTCCAGCATTCAACTGCGGTAGTGGTAGCAACTGAGCTATACGTTGACCTTTCTCCACTTTCAATGGTGGGTAAGGGGTGTAAGCCATAATTTGTATCTCTCCAGTATAATCCACACCAATTACCCCAGGTAAAACAAAAAGTCCCAATATAGATGCTGATGATCGTCCCAAAAGCAAAGCTCCAAATGCCTGTCCATTAATTATTATGGGACCTTTAACTCCAGTTGGTATTTTGCTTGGCCGATCGGTATACAGGGTAACATCTATTGCTGCTGCCAGGTCCAAGCCGAGGGACCCTGCTGTTGCTGGTTGGAGACAGGTGGTGGCGCTGTTACTCTCCCTCCGGCCACTTGGGTCATAGCTCGGCCGGACGCGCTCTGCTTGCGGTTTCCCGACTTACGGCGACAGGCAGTTGTATTGTGTGTGTCAGATTGACAATTCTGGCACCAAACTCCTGCTGCTCGGCAAGCACGTCGGATATGACCCCCTTTTCCGCATCGATAACATTTGGCGGACGGGTAACTGTTGTTAGTGACCGTGGAGGCCTGGAGAGGAGCAAGGGCAGCTAACACTTGAGACTGGGTAGCCTCTGCCTGTTTTTGTAAACCTGCTCTTAATTCCTTTATAGCATCAACTAAAAATGCCTGACTTCCTGTTGGTATCATAGAAGCTCGCTCCAGCAACTCTTCTATTCCCCAATTCCCTGGTAAAGTGGCTATAAGTCTCTGAATATTTGGACTGCTATTTTGTATTACACACTGTTTTATTAAGTGAACTTTCATCCATTCTGGTGTTCCTGCCTTGTTAATTGCAGCTGCTATTCTATCAACAAAGGCACCAAATGTCTCATCTCGTCCTTGTTTCACTCCCATGTAAGCAGGCAAACCCCCAGGCTCCTTAACCCTATCTAAAGCATTGCGAAACAATCTCATGGCCTCTCGGGCTTTATCTGCTCCCATCAACAACTGTGCCTCAGTCCTGAGAAAATTTCCTGTCCCCATCAATTCATCCATAGTTACTCCATGCAGTGGGTCACCCTGCTGACGCTGTATAGCCACTGATTCTTGAACTAACGCTTGCCAATGTGCCCCAAATAATATCAACTGATGTTCAGATAAAATCAACCGTGAAATACCCCTTAAATCATTTGGCAAAAGGACCTGTGTGTCAAATAGGTAATCCAACATTTGTTTTACGGGCTCGCTCTTAAATCCAAATTGGCTCACTGTCTGTCTTAATTGCGCTAGCATTTTCCAATCTAAAGGATGGAAATCTGCTTGCATCCCTGCTTGGTTGCCTTCCTGGTCATATAAAGGCGTAAATGTCGCAGGGAATGCCATAAATCCAGAGGTAGGGACTACATTCCCATCCCCATCCAACACCGACTGTTGTGCCAAGCTCTTCCATGCCTCCTGTCTTTGCCGCGCAATCCTCTCCAACGAGTCCCCTTCAGGACCCGGGATTGGATTTTGCATGCCATGTGTCTGAGACGGGGGCCGTGGCTCTTTATCATCTTTACTTTGCACAAACTCCTGCTTCTCAAGTAAAGGAGCAGACGGTGTGGGTGAGTCATCCTCTGAATCAGCATTACCATTCCCTGCCGTCCCAGCAATTGGAATTCACACAGATCTTATCCCTGGGGCCAATGGTTGTCCTTCCTCAAGCCCGTAAGACAAATTCTTATTATGTGCTTCAATAGCCTGTCCAGCTGCCCTTTTCTCTACTACCTTCTGTAGCAAAGCATTATGCACTATTCTCCATATTTTACTCAACTTCTTTGCTGTCTTATCATCATCTAACACAGCCTCCCATAGCTTATCACCAAGTTTACGCCATTCTGACAATTCATGTACTGTCTGCGGCACAACAAAACAACCCTTTGCATACCCCCATGTTAATAACCCTGGTAAATCCTTTTTTAAATCAATTCCCTGAACATTGCACTGCTGCAAAGTACGAGTAAATAATTCATATGCCACTTGCCTATCCATCTCTGTCGTCAGCGCTGTTGCAGCTCTCCAGGCTCCGGTGGCACGTATGGCCCAAAACCACCTTTATGTTCTTCGGGGGTGCCGTCTGTCTGGCAGATTTTTGCACCGTCCTGGCTGCGATCAGGACCCAACTCCTACTTTCTCCGCCATGGCACGTCCTCCCCCGTTTTCTTTGTTGATCAGGAGGGCGACGTCGGGGTCACCATTTGTCGGAGAAAGTGAGATTGCGGACACCAGATGGTCATCAGCAAGACTCCGATTTATTGATAAAACAGTTCTGTTTTTATACACTTCTTGATTAGCTTCATACATATTACAAAAGCCAAGCTCATTATTAGTTATCTTCATCTTGCATAAGTTAGTTTTGCAATATTCTGTTTTTAACTGCTTCTATATTTCTGTGGTTTGCTGTTATATGTCTGCGGTTTTTAATTCTGTTTTAGTTCTGCTTTTTCTTGCTGCGATAAGCATTGTCACCACAACCCCCTTGTCACACAGACCTTTGTCCTTGGGCTAGCCTTTGCTCTACTTAGACCATCTGCAGTAACTCTGCTTGACTATGTCCTCTCTCAGCTAACCAAGTTTGAACAATACTCTCCACAACCTTGGGCCAGAAGATGACTGTGCCAGTGTCCCATACAGTATCTGCAGTATTGGAAGTAAAAGGGGGACATTGCCTCTCCCCACAGAGATTCCTGAAGTACCAAGCTATAATGCTAGAACAAGATGATGTTGAGATTAAAGTCTCTAACCTTATGAACCCAGCTTCCTTCCTGGGAATACAGGAGAGCCAGGGGTCCATGATTGCTTGTAGATCTCTGAGGCCACCTACTCCAGTCACATAGACCTGAAGGACACTCTTCTTGAGAACTCTGAGACCTGCTTCACTGATGGAAGCAGTTTTGTCATCAGTGGGAAGAGGCATACTGGGTATGCAGTTACCACTTGCAGAGAAATTATAGAGTCTGGACCACTGTCAACGAACACTCCTGCACAAATAGCCAAAATAATTGCTTTAACCTGTGCCTTGGAATTGGCAAAGGGAAAATAAATTAACATCTATACAGATACAAGACCTGCATTTGGGATTATGCATGCACATGGAGCCATTTGGAAAGGAAGAGGACTGTTGAATTCGTAAGGAAGGAGCAAGGAGCATTAAGCATGCACAGGGGATAGTAAGACTGTTAGATGCAGTCCAGCTGCCTGCAAAGGTAGCTATCATGTATATTAAGGCCCACCAGAAAGTGAGCTCAGAATTAGAAGAAGGAAATGAGCTGGTGGGCAGAGAGGCAAAAGAGGCAGCCAAAGGTGAGGTATCCATCAAATCACCCTTAGTTCCAGATGGACAGATTTCTGTGAAGGTAAGCCAAATTATAGCAAAAAGGATAAGAGTCTCATTGAAGCAGAAAATGGAAGTTATAACAAAGAAGGATGGGCCATCACATAAGAATGGAAAGGAAGGCTTGTAGTTCCCTTCCACATGTTACGGGCATTAGTAAAAGAGGAACATTAGAAAATCCATTGGGAATGGATGCCTTGTATAATTATTTAAGAGACAGGATTGTTGCCAGAAATTTACAAGGCACAGTCATCCAAGTGACTCAACAACTCTTTGCCTTCAAACCAATCCCAAAAATATTACCAAACCAAGACTTGGGCAAATTGGGAGGGGCTACAGGCCTGGGCAACAGTGGCAAATTGATTTCCAGAACTTCCAAGAAAATGGGTGTATTGATGCTTATTGGTGTTAATAGACACCTTCTGGGAGTGGCCAGAAGCCTTTCCTACCAGAACTGCCAAAGCACGAGAGGTCACCAAAGTACTGTTACAAGAAATGATACCAAGCTTTGGAGTTCCAGCCACAATATCCTCAGACAGAGGGCCACGTTCCATTTCAAAGGTTGTACAGCAAATTAGCCACCTGTTGGATATAGATTGGGAACTTCACACCCCCTATCACCGTCAGCCAAGCGGCCAAGTGGAAAAAGGGAATAATTTGGTAAAATGGCAAATTGCAAGATTAGGACAAGAAGCTCAATTACCTTGGCCCCAGGCTCTTCCATTACCATTGTCATGGATTTGGACTAAACTGAGGGCAAAAGAGAAACTGAGTCCTTTTGAGATTCTCTGTGGAAGACCATAAGGGGTACAACAGGGAACACCGGCCCAAGTAGGGGAAGAAACCCTACACAGGTGCATGGTGGCCCTGAACAAACAACTCAGAGAAATTGAGAAGCATGTGGCTGGAGCTCAAAGCACAGAATTAAATGGCCCAGTACATGACACACAACCTGAGATTATGTGTATGGTAAGTCTTTTACAGAAAAGACTCTGGAGCCTCAGTGGGAAGGATCATTCCAGGTGCTTCTCACCACTAATACTGCAATCAAGATTAAAGAACAGAACATTTAGATTCATCATACACAAGTAAAGAAGGCTCCAGAAGCTCCTTGGAAAGCAAGACTAGGTGAAAATGAAATGAATTGAAACTTACTCAAGAAAGATTAATAGATTTTGGATAGAAATGCTAGCCAGCAGAACTGTATTTGTCATGATTATGGCCATAACTGTGACCAAAGTTAATGCAACACCACATATATATATCTAGTACAACTGGGAGATATTTTTGCCAAGGAAAAGCTTATGACATTTACTCCCGTAGGATGTTGTAGGATGATGAAGGTTACCAATGCAACTGTCTGGGAAGGGAGAAATATTTGGGGTTGTGAATACACGTTTGTTCAGGTTGGATTCCATAAGTACCACCAGAAACCTATGGAATGAATTTGAATAGATCTGGATTTTGTGAGAGTTGTTTCTCCACCTATCCTGAGTTTAGACTTAAAATTGAAGGGTTATAGATTAGATTACAATATTACTCAGGATTGCATTGAACCCCAAATAAATGATACTGCAGAAAATCCACTGACCGAGAGACCAGAAGAAACCACAATCACTTGAACCCAAGCTACCTCAAGGAGGACAATTCAGCCAATAATTACCAAAATTGGACCTTATGCTATTAAGAGAGTAAGGACCCAAAGATTATTGCTGAATCCAGAGTGGTCCCTAAAGTGAGTAGAAACGGAAATGCAAGTGAATGCTTCTGCTATTCAATCAGGATGTACCTCATTCCTTACCACTTCCTTTATTGATTGGACGACTTGGTGACAGAAACGTGCGCCTGATATGCTCAGACGGAAAAGAGAACTTACAGGGATACTAGGGACAGGATTGGGAATTTTGAACATAACTCAGAAGTGTTAATGAACAAATTGGCTGCAACTGGTATTGATGTAATTAAATTATGAGAACCCTTAGGTTCTTCTTTACTAGCCTTAGGTACTAGTCAGTCAAAATTGTCCAAAACATTACCAGAATGGGACGGTATAGAAGAATAAGTTCATGGACTAATAGTGAATGCCATTGGTCCAGCTAACAAAGTCTTGTCTTTACCTCCTGGATGTGTGCAAGCACAACTATGGATGCAATTGGTATCTGCCTTGATTGTCAGAGAAATGGTGAAGGCACATTCCCTGCTGAAATTCACAAAATAGTTTGGGATAATACTTCTGATTAAGAAAGAGAGCTTCAGTCATGGTGGGTCCTAGTCAATTCTGTAACAAGTATGGTAACTGCCTTTGTTTTATCTATACATGAGGCATCAGTGAGCCTGATACACCCAATAATTACCTTAGGATTAAACCATGAAGGAACCATCCTACAGCCTTCTGACATAGGATGTGGGCATGAAAAGCTGAATGTAAATGGAGGACTGTTAATATAGAGTCTTGCATCATGAGGAAACAATTAGGGTTCATATGTGAAGGGTACTTGCCTGGATACAGAACAAAGAATTTGTAATTTTGAAGTTCACTCAATCAGACAACTTTACTTGTGTACCTAGGCCAGGGTTGCATGTGTCTCAGGACACCATGTCCCACAGTCTTGGTACATAAGTTAACCTTAAATGAAACCCAGTCCAATCTATGTATTTGCAACTTTGTTAGAATTGAAGGTTATGACTTTTCTTATCAAGCACCTGTGGTATCACATCAATATATAAAAGTAAATCTGACTACTGTACAAGAAATATTGCCTGTTCCTATAGAGATGAATTTGACTTTAGTCAAGCAGCTATTGAAACACGAGGACTTAAAGGAAATTGTCAAAGAAATTAGGAACATGGGAAGAAAGACTCTGATCACAATATGCCATGACACAGAAACCATATGGAGAGTTTTTAAAAGTTTGGAAGCAGGCGCATCTCTTTGTTGGTGGGATTGAATTACCAAAATATGAGTTTTGGTCTAATACCGATACTCAACTGTGACAGACAAAAGGCTCTCTAACAATTCAAAGTTAAAAAGTGTATGTTTATTCAGCACTGGGCAGCAGCGTGAGGTAATCCTCTAATACGCATTGCTAAATCACAGGTGATCACAAAGTCTGTTTATTAGCAAAGGATCCAAACAAATACATATTCATAATAACAGCCCCTCCCATCCCTACTTCCTATGATAATTAGCTTGAATAGCTATTAAGCATGCGTGATTGACTTCTTAAATTAAGTCTGGGGTTGTTTTTGTGGGGAGGGGTCTTAAAAGGAGGAAGTAAGGCGAGTCTTCCTCACCCTAAACTCTTGACCTTTTCTATCACTGACAATACAAATGATTTTTGGAGATCGTTCAATTTACCAAAGAATGGGTTTCTGGTTGCATTGTCTATGTTCCTTTGGATCTGCTCATTAGTTCCATCTTTTCCCATTGTAAGTACAGCTGAGCAAACATGAAATGACAGACAATCAATTATTTAAGTTTCAGATAACCACTCCCTTCTAACTTTTAATTGTTTTCAGCAAGGTAACTAAAATCCTAATTTTCTAAGATTAGTATTTCATTCCCCACTTCTCTTTTGAAATGAGTAAATTCTTTTACTCAATATGGGGATTTCTCTTCATCTATCCAAGACGCATGGCGGTGATCTTTTAAGACCAAGCCATACGCCTTTGATAGTGATGCTAAGTCTGCTACTTGTCGTAATATTCTCCAACTCCAAACAAGTACAGCAATAGACAAAATCAAACTTATACTGACTAAAATAAGCAGCACAGTGATTGGTTGAATCAAGGCATTAAGCAAACCTCTTGCTGTTGGTGACCAACCAAATAGCACATCCCACCAATGATGAGACAGATGTTCTTCAAATCTTTTAAAAATCCCTTTTATGGTCTCCACATCATGGTGTATCGTGATCAAAGTCTTTTTCCCTGCATCTTGAATCTCTTTTAAAATTTTTCTTAATTCCTGATGTTTCAGTAGCTGAGCAACTAGGGTTAAATTCATTCCTATAGGCGCAGGCAGTATTTCTTGCACAGTAACCAGGTTTGCCTTTACGTACTGATATGATATTACAGGTGCCCGATGGGAAAAGTCGCATCCTTTGATTTTAGGAAAATTGCAAACACATAAATTGAACTGAGTCTCATTTATGATTTGATTGTCTATTATTATGGTGGGACATGCTGTTCGGAGACAGACACAACCTTGTCCTATATACACAAGTCAAGTTGTTTGGTTGGTTAGATGCATTTCAAAGTGGCAAATGCTTTGGTCCGTGTCCAGGCAAGTATCTTTGTCATCTTCTAAAGTTCCCTCACATATATATCCCAATTGTTTTGTCATACAACAGGGCTCTAAGTTAATGGTCTGCCATTTTCCTTCAACTTCTCGTGCCCACATTCTATGTTCAGAAGGATACAGTACAGTCCCTTCATGATTTAGTCCTAGAGCAACTATTGGGTATATTAAGCTCACGGATGCATTATGTATAGTTGAAAAAAAAAGCGGTCACTGTATTTGTCTCGGGGTCATAGGTAAAATTAACCAAAACCCACCAAGCTTGAAGCTCTCTTTCCGTTTCAGAGGCATTATCCCAAACAATTTTGCGAATTTCAGCAGGGAATATCCCTTCCTCACTTTCCCTGATAACTGTGGCAGCCACTGACTGCTTCCACATTTGTGCTTGAGTACACCCAAGAGCCAGAGAAATGTTTGCACTAGCTGTGCCTAGGGCTTTAATTATTACCTTATGGTCTTGCTCTTCTATGTTTTCCCAGTTTGGTAATATTTTGGTTAGTTTCCAATGATTGTTACCTAATGCTAACAAAGAAGATTGCAAAGGCTGCTGTAATTTAACTAAATCACTTGCCATCACAGTCAATTTGTTCATTAACACCTCCAAATCCATTGTGTTTAAAACTCCCAATCCTGTTCCTAATATCCCAGTGAGGTCTCTATTTTTCTTAAAACTAGAGGGCATATGGTATTGAAGGCAAGTAGTCCATTCCACAAAAGGAGTTTTGAGAAATGGGGCACATTCTGGCCGAATGGTAGAAGCATTTACCTGCATTCCCACTTCTACTTGCTTCAGAGACCATTCTAGGTTAGTTAGCCGTCTCTGAATTCCTGTTTTCTTGATAGCACATGGTCCAATTTTAGTAATTGTGGGAATTACAGGTTCTTCCTTTTTCTCTGAGATAATTGGAGTCTGGATCGTTACAGCCCTCTCTGACACTGGTGGGGTTGATCTGGCTTTGATTTTGTGAAACTCGATGCAATATTGAGTAACATTAAAATCAAGATCAAACCCTTTTGCTGCGCATCCTTCAATTTTAAGTCTAAATTCAGGACACGTGGTCAAACATTTCACAGCATCCAGGACCAACTTGGATGAGTTCCATGGGTGGATGGTAAGCCTCATGGAACCCATTTTGTACAAATGCATATTCACATTCCCAAACATTCCTCCCTTTCCACATACTTGCATTCGTGACCCTTAACATTCTGCTCAAAGCCCTATGAGAGTAGGGATCATAAGCTTTCCCTTGGCATCGATAAATCCTCGTTACATTGTACTGATGTGGTGTTGCTTTGACTCTTATTGTAATCGTGGCAATGACCACAAGGGTCACAACTATTTGCATTATGTCCATGATAGCTATAAGTCCATTACTTGCTGTTCTTGGTGAATTTCAGCTTCAGGTCTCGGTCACCTGGTGCAATTTTCCAAATTTCTTCAGGAGCCTTCTTCACTCGGGAGTGATGGATCCATGCCTTCTGTTCTTTGATCTTGACTGCCGTGAATGTGGTGAGGAGTACCTGGAATGGTCCTTCCCACTGTGGCTCCAAAGTCTTCTCTGCAAAAGACTTAACATATACATAATCTCCAGGTTGTACATCATGTACTGGCTCATCTAATTCTCCGCTTTGGGCCCAAGCCACATATTTTCCAATTTCTCCAAGTTGTTTATTTCAGAGCCACCATGTATTTGTGTAGAGTTTATTCCTCTACTTAAATGGGTGTTATTCCTTCTTGGACCACATATGGTTTGCCATACAATATTTCAAAAGGGCTTAATTTCTCTTTTGTTCTTGGTTTTGTTGTAATCCGTACTAATGCCAGTGGAAGAGCCTGGGGCCAAGGCAAATTTGCCTCTTGCCCCAGCCTAACAATTTGTTGTTTGATCATATGGTTCATTTTCTCTACTTGACCACTGGATTGAGGGTGATATGGGGTATGCAATTCCCAAACTATCCCCAGGTGGTGACTAATTTGCTGTACAATTTTCGAGATAAAATGTGGCCCTCTATCAGAAGATATAGTAGCTGGGACTCCAAAATGTGGTATTATTTCTTGTAACAATGCCTTGGTCACCTCTCATGCCTTAGCTGTCCGGGTAGGGAAGGCTTCTGGCCATCCTGGAAAGGTATCTGTTAACACTAATAGGTAACGATACCCCCCTTTCCTGGACAGTTCCGTAAAATCAATTTGCCATTGCTGCCCAGGTCCACAGCCCTTCCCAATTTGTCCAGCTTTAGGCTCTGGAAAGTTTTTAGGATTAGTTCGGAGGCAAAGACCACACTGAATAGTAACTTGTGCTACTGTGCCTTGTAATTTTATAGCTAGAATTCTATCTTTTAAATAATTGTACAGGGCGTCTGTTCTCCAATGTGTTATCTCATGTTCTTTTAGCATAATGACCACAACAACTAAGAAGGTGCTACAGCTTTTCCTTCTTTGGTTACAGCCCACCCTTCCTGGTTATAAGTTGCTTCTTCTTATTTAATAAGTTTTTTATCTTTTTTGTTATATACTGGCTTACCTTCAATAGAGACCTTTCCATCTGGAATTAATGCTGCCTCGACTATTTCATTGGATACCTCACCTTTGGCTGCATCTTTTGCCTCTCTGTCCGCCAGCATATTTCTTTCTTCCAATTCTGAGCTCATTTTTTGGTGTGCCTTGATGTACATAATAGCTACCTTTTCAGGTAACTGAACTACATCTAATGCGAGTTTAATAGTTTTTTTTTTCTTGTGAGTTCAGCAGTCTTCTTTTTTTCCAAATAGCTCCATGTGCATGAACCACTTCAAATGCATATCTTGAGTTTGTATAAATGTTGATTTCTTTTCCTTTTGCCAGCTTTAAGGCCTGGGTTAAGGCGATTATTTCAGCTTTTTGGCAATGGTCCAGACTCTATTACCTCTCTCTTGTGGTAACTGCATACCCAGCATGTCTTTTTCCACTGATGATATAGCTGCTCCCATCAGTGAACCAGCTCTCAGCATCCTCGAGAGGGGTGTGCTTCAGATTCGGGTGACTGGAGTAGGTGGCTTCAATGGTCTCCAGGCAGTTGTGGATCACTGGTTCTCCCACACTCCCAGTCTGGAAGTCCCAGGGCTGGAGCTGACATAAGAGCTTTCTTTAGCTGGTTGAAGGTTTGTGTTGCTTCTGTTGTCCACTGAAGATCCCTGCTCCCTTCCGTGTTTAAGGCATACAGGGGTATAACAAACAATCCATAGTTAAAAAACCACAGTCTGCACCACCCCGTCATGCCCACAAGGGTTCTCAGTTCTTTCACTGTCTGGGGTTTCGGGGTCCGGCATATTGCTTCCTTACAGTCTTGCCCCAAGGTCCTTTGCCCAGCACTCACTTCATAGCCCAGGTAAATCACTTTTTGTTTCACCATCTGGGCTTTCTTTTGGGATACTTGGTACCCCTGCAGGCCCAAAAAGTTTAGGAGGCTTACCATCCAATCCACACATGCCTCTTGGGTCCGGGCGGCTATTAAGAGGTCATCCATGTACTGAAGCAGCTGTCCTTCTCCTGGTGGGGGTTCCAAAGACTCCAGATCCTTTGCCAGCTGTTCTCCAAATATGGTAGGGGAGTTCTTGAACCCCTGGAGTAGTACACACCATGTGAGCTGAGTTTTACGTCCAGTTTTGGGATTCTCCCATTCAAATGCAAAAATTTTCTGGCTGGCTTCGTGGAGAGGGAGGCAAAAAAAAAGCATTAAAACAGTAAACCAGGTTAGTTCAGGTGTTAAAAGAGTTAACAATGTGTAGGGGTTAGCAACCACTGGGTATAAATCTCAGTTATCTTATTAACAGCTCTTAAATCTTGTACTAACCTGTATGATCCATTGGGTTTTTTCACCAGCAAAAATGGAGTATTAAAATCAGATTGACACTCTTTTAATAGTCCTATTTGCAAAAAGTTTTCAACGATTGAGCTAATTCCTTCTCTGTCTTCGTTTTTCAAGTGATATTGTTTGACCCTTACCGACTGTTCTCCTTCTTTAAGCCAGGTTTGTACTGGTAGAGCAGTTTTTTTCTCTCCCTGGTATATTACAGGCCCACACGCCAGGGACAACTGATCTTTCATTTTCTTATAATTTCTTCTTCATTTTCCACTTCAATTTTTTTGGTTATTAGCATTAAGCTTAACAATTCCATATATTGTAGAGCTTTTAGCTCTAAACTAATTTCCCCATCTTTAAATATTACTTTTGTTTCCGGCTGCTCTAGCAGATCCCTGCCCAAAAGTGCAGATGGAGCTTTAGGCATATACAAAAATCGATGAATTCCCCACTGTTTTCCAAATTTATACTTTTATGGTTTACAAAAATATGCTTTTTCAGGTTGTCCAGTAGCCCTTTTACATTTTCCTGTATTATTGCTACTAGTTTCTTTGTCCCTGGTTTACACCCCTCTTCCCGATTGCTGAAAACTCTCCATGCCTCATCTAGCAAAGTCTCCAAGTTCCGACTTGCTGGGCCTCGCATCTTCTGGAGCTTCCTCCTGATGTCACCTGTAGATTGCCCTAAAAACAAGTTTACCAATTGTTGTATTCCCTCATCAGATTCAGGACCCAGAGCGGTGTGCCGATGCATTGCCTCTCGCAACTGGTCTAGAAATTCAAAGGGAGTTTGAGAGGTATTCTGTTTAATAGCATAAAGGGCTGACCAGTTTATAGTCCTAGGAATTGCTCTTTCCAGTCCCTTTATTATCAATTCCTGATATTTTGTTAGCCATGCTCTTCCCTCTGGCCTATTAGCATTCCAACCCAGGTCCTGAAGGGGAAATACATCCTTAATATCATCCTATGTTATTCTACAATCATCCTCAGCCAGATCTTTAGCCACTTTTAAAACCATCTGCCTCTCTGATTCTGTTAAGGAATCAAGCAGTATCTGAATGTCAGTCTAATCAGGCCTATGTTGTTTAACAATAACTTTCATCCTTTTAGCAACACTTAGTGGGTTACAGTCACAGCCCTGTCTTGGAGAGGAAGTTCCTTTGTCCTGGGATCCCCCTCTCTGAACCTTCTATTCCTTGGCATATAATTTTATCAGCAAAGGAAAGGAGAAGAAATAAAAGCAACTAACAAAATAGAGTGAACAGTGAAAAAACAATGAACCAAATCACTTAAAATGATTCAAAAAAACCACACATATCACAACCAAACACTCTTAAACAGTTCACTTATAAAACTTTAGCAGTGAAAACCAATAAACCAAATCCCTTAAAATAACTGTAAGGGACACACATATTACAACTAAACACTTTTAAACAGTTCACTCACAAAACAACAAATTCATTCTCTCCCCCTTTAGTTACTAATCATAGGTATCAAACCTCTCTCGTTATACCTAGGGTTAAAATTCACAAAGCTATGCCAAGAATCTATAAAACTTTGGCCAAAACACAATTTCTCTGCTGTGGGGGAAGGAAGCAGCTCTGGGCTCACATCGCTGCCTCACCCCTCTGCACTTAGAAACGAACCACACTTAGTCAAAACACCACCTTTCACACTAACAATTTTAAAGCTTCGCAAACAACTAACTATATTTTTTCACAAATCCACAATTTGTCTGCTTACACACAGTTAAAATACACACACAGCCTAGCTTACACAATTCAAGCGTAATGCCAGCGCTCGAAATTCCTCTGCCCTCCTGGGCGTAAATATCCCTTTTACTACTCAGGTGTAAACCTCAAAATTTTTTACAACTTACAAATGCAAAACTTTTGCCAACACACTCCCAAAAGCACACAAACCAAAACACATACGGCACACCACTGACCCACAATTCACTCGCACAAAGCTCACAAAAACAAGCTGCACGCTCAAACACACACATACATTTGGGGCACACAAACTGATCAAGCCCACAAAAGGAGTCACCACACACCGACGCCCGCAAGCTTGGTGACCCAAGCTGAAAATCACTACCATCCTGCCTTTAAACCACAAATCAAACTGGAGCCACCACTGCTACTCTACCACAACAATACTGGCAATGCTGTTATTGCTGCTGCCCGAGCTCCGCCGACCCACTTCCGCACGAGCTCTGCTCCTGGCAGCCACGACAGCCCCGCCACTATCCCCCAATATGGGGCAAGAGCTCCTGGTACTGTTACCAGCCCTACCTGGAACACAAACCAAAACCAAATTCTGCGGAAACTTATAAACAAATCCACTTTAGGCTTTTTCACTGTGCGCTCGACGTCTCGCAGCGTCTTACCAGTTTGCCTCTCTTACAGGTACCTGTCTATAATTTTTAAACATACCTTTTTGTCCGTATCTCTAGCAGTTCTAGCTCTGCTCCCCAGGGTGCCAGTGAGGAAAAGGAGCCCTCTTCCTAGGAAGATCACAGGTGGGCACCCTACAGGGGTCCCGAACCTCGCTGGCCCCTCGGCCAGAGATAATAGGGTCCCAGCAGAGTCACCAACTGAATTACCAAAATATGAGTATTGGTCTAATATCGATACTCAACTGTGACGGACAAAACACTCTCTAACAATTTAAAGTTAGAAAGTGTGTGTTTATTCAGTGCTGGGCAGTAGCATGAGGTAATCCTCTAATACGCACTTCAAAATCACAGGTGATCACAAAGTCTATTTATGAACAAAGGATTCAAACAAACACATATTCATAATAACAGCCCCTCCCATCCCCCACTTCCTATGGTAATTAGCTTGAATAGCTATTAAGCATGCATGATTGACTTCTTAAATTAAGTCTGGGGTTGTTTTTGTGGGGAGGAGTCTTAAAAGGAGGAAGTAAGGCAAGTCTTCCTCACCCTAAACTCTTGATCTTTTCTATCACTGACAATACAAATGATTTCTGGGGATAGTCCAATTTTCCAAAGAATGGGTTTCTGGTTGCAATGTCTATGTTCCTTTGGATCTGCTCACTAGTTTCGTCTTTTCCCATGTAAGCACAGCTGAACAAACATGAAATGACAGACAATCAATTATTTAAGTTTCAGATAATTACTTCCTTCTAACTTTTAATTGTTTTCAACAAGGTAACTAAAATCCTAATTTTCTAAGATTGGTGTTTCACAAGGGTCCCAAATTCCCCTTCTCTGACCTCCAAGTGTCCCTGCTGGATCCCCAAGTGTCACTTTGAAGCCTAGACTTTCCCTCAGGATCGCTAAGTTCCACTTACTGCTCACTCTACGCCCCTAAGTGTCCTCCCATCCCTCAACTTCTTTCTAAATTCTTTGCCCAGATCCAAAATTGCCCTGAATGTGCCCCAAAAATGTCTCTCTGGACCCCAAAGTGCCCACCTTGACCCTGTCTGAGAAAAAGATGATAAAAAAGGTGGCAAAATGAATACAAATAATATTAATTTTCTTAAAGGGGGAGAAATAGATAACCAATAGAGCTTAATTGATTAATGAAGGGTACTGTTACTTAGAGCCAATTACCAATGATTTTTTTTTGTTAGTAATACTGTTGAATTTTTTTATACACATATGTGTTGGTTTCATGTGCTTGCGGGGAGGGGCTCTCCCGTCTCTGGGAGCTTCCCCTGCGAGCTGCTGCCACCAATCAGAGAGCTGATTTGTTGATGGACAGCTCGGGAAACCAATGAAAAGTTATTTCACTTTCACAAATCACAGCGGATCAGGTTTTCTGGCTCTCTTTCAGCTTCTGGTCTCCGGGGGTGGTGGTCCCCAGCCGGGGGCTGCAGCCCGGCTCTGGGCTCGGCCTGGAGTCCGGCCCGGTGCCCCGGCTCTGCAGGGGGCCCAGCTTGGCACCCCGGCTCTGCTGGGGGACTGGCTTGGGACCCCGGCCCCGGCTCTGCGGGGGGCCCAGCCCGGCCACATGGTCTGGCCCCCCCTCCCTGACCGCATGGCCCCGTGGCCCGGAGCTCCCCTCTCCACGTGGCATGGCCGAGCAGGAGGGATCGGGGAGCCAGCAAAGGCTCTCCCTTCCCCCTTCCCTCCTCCTTCTGAGAGAAGAGGCCTCCAGCTGCCCATGTTGTTCTTCACAATTCTGGATACAATTGTAGCTTCTTTATGCCTGGATAAGATCCTCGATTTTTTCTAAGCTCTCCTGAATGGGAAGAAATAAAGCCTAGAGACTTCAGAAGTCATCGCAAATGAAGATAAAGTTCCTGGTGGGAAGAGATTGAAAAGATGTGAACTGATAAGTAGCTGAAAACCTTTTTTGTGGGCTAAGGGGATTGTGACTTCACTAAAATTCCTTTAAACTGTGAAATATACTTGGGGAGGTTTTGGGTGCTTGAGAAGAAGAACCTTATTTTAGCCTTGGAGAAATAAGAGCTCTCTGTTTTGGGACTGAAATGTGAACAGAGACATTTAATAGAGAAAGAGATGACTTTTTGCCTCGGGGAATGAAGCTCTCTCTGTCCTGGGACTGGAATAAAGACAGAGACATTTGATAGTGAAGGAGATGAAGAAAATCTTGTTTTTTTCAGCAACCTGCCTTTAAAAGTACTACCCCATGTGTGTAACATAACCCATTGCACAGCTCTGAAAGGACTGTGACAGAATGGGAGGAAAGTCATAATCTGCAATATTTTTCTGGGCGGATGTGGATTGTGAAGGTCAAGACACCCCCTAAGCCATAACCAAAAAGGGACTTTTCTCTCTTAAGTAAACTGAACTGATTATTTGAATGTATCACTGACTGAAGTGCTCTCTGTATGTTTGTTGGTAAGAAATGTTGAATGAAGGGGAGGAGGGAACAATCTAGGGATCTTATTCTGAATATTTTTTGTGTTATTAATAAATTTCTTCTTGTACATTTCTAAGTTTTAAGCCTGCCTTGTCTCTACTCCTGGGTCCCGTCTCTAAAAGGAATTAAATATATTAAGGTTGGCAAACCCAGTCACACCATGACAACATATAAAAATTAGATTATAAAATACAGAATAGTACAATTATAAAAAAGAAAAGTATAATTATAGTTTTAATATTTAATAACATTTTTATTAAAAAATTATGAGTTTTTTTATATTTTGGCTTGTCAGTCCCAGGTGAGAGAGATCATGACATGTTTATAATGGGGTGAGTAGCAGGCTTTCCAAAAAGGGTCAGCCAACGATGGCTCATTCTTCTCTGTGTCCAGACCTCCTAAAGAGACATTCAGCATTAAGCTCACTTGAGAAATGCTTCTATAACTTTCTCTCTGAAAAGTAGAAAAACATTCCCTTGAGGAAAAAAAAGTCATGAGGTACACTTTCAAATCCTCCTCCTTATCAGACCTCCAAAATGACTCCAAGCAGCTGCACAAGCCCTGGAAACTTGAACACAATTGAAAGAAGAAAAAGAGCTCCTAAAGGATTTTCTCTGTTTTAATGAGCCTGAGGGTGGATTTGGGGGTGAGTCTAGGATCCTCAGGTACTGAGAGAAGGTTGAAGAAGCTGCTCAAACAGGCAGAAGCAAAACTCCATGTTCCTTGGAGCATCAGTGGCCCCACTGAGGGCAGGGACTGCCAAAGGCTCCCCAGGGACTGGTGAGAGCAGATCCTTGAGGGCAGGATTGTAGGAGCCAAAGGCTGTGAGCAGGAACTGCAATGCTGAGCAAGGCCTGGGCTGGTTGGAGGCAGCAGAAAGGCCAAGGGCTGAGCCCAGGCCTGGCCCAGCAGGGCCTGTCCCTCACGGGTGGCTCGGGGCTGTTCCTGGGGCACTGGGATGGGAGGGGCAGCAAGGACAAATGGCATCACCCTGTGTGACACTCCAGATGCTCATGGAACCAAGGGCCAGTGTGACACTGTGGGGCCCCATGGAAACAAGAGGCCTTTGTGAGCCTGAGGGGCTGTAACACCCTAGAACACTGAAATGCTGGGGGTGACCAAAGATTCCTTTGCTCGAGTTTGGTGCACAGAAGAATCCCAAGCCAGATATTCTCAAGAGGTCAAAATGACACAAAATTTTACTGGCAAAGTATAGAAAATCAAGGAATGCTTGAAAAGGATTTAATACATCTAATTCAACATAAAACACTTGTCATAGCAAGAACTTCATTAGCTTAACCCATTTAACCTTAGAAAGCCTTAAACACTTCAGTTGTTGAGGTACCCAAAACTGTTCCATATAAAGAGCATTAGGAGAGGAGAGAGAGAGAGAGACAGAAAGACAGAAGCTCTATAGAAAGACACACACACAGCTACCAGGTTCTTGGGTTCCAGTGTGGGTGAGACACAGACCCAACAGAAGGCAGGGTACAAACCATGGGCTGAGCACCTGCTCCATGTTTTGAGCCCCTGGGCCTTCGTGGGCCTCCCCCCAGGTGGGACTTGTGATTGCTGGGGCAATCAGAGCCTGGGTCAGCACCAGCCCCCTGTGTGACTGATTGACAGCCCATCCTGAGGTGTCCGGGACATTGATCTCATCCAGCCTCTGACAGTGACCATGGTGACACTGCTGAATTTCTTGGAATCATGGGTCAGTTGGGACAATGCGGGTTCAGGGACACCATGGTGACACTATGGAACCTCATGGAAACCTGGGATCAGTTTTGACAAGGAGAGCAGCAGATCCAAAGACCATAGAGACACCATGGATCTCATGGAACCAAAGAGACCATTGTCACACTCTGGTGCCTCCTGGAATCAGGAGGATCATTGTGATACTCAGGACCCGTATGGAACCAAAGTTCAGTGATGAAGCTGTGGGGTCTGTAGAACCAAGGAGCAGAGAACCATTGTCACAAGAACCATTGTGACACAAGAGGGCCACATGGAGCCCAGGGGCCATGGTGACACCATCAGACTTTATGGAAGCAAGAGGCCTTTGTGACAATACAAAAGCAAGGAGAATATTGTGGCAAGGAGAATATTGTGACACTACAGGGACTCGTGGGAATCAAGGACAACATTGTGACTCTTTGGGGTCTCATGGAACCAAGAGATCATGGAACAGGTCTGGCTGCTGAGCCTCCTGGGGCCACCTGATAGGTCTGGCTGACCTTGGCATCTTGAGGGTCGCTTCTCATCTGCTACTGAAACACTGGGGCTCTGTGCTTTCTTTCCTGTGGAAAAGAACCATCCTTCTCCTGGTGCCTATGGCAAATACTGGGAATCCACCTCCAGAATTCCCTATATCCATGGACAGCTCCTAGACAAAAGCTGCCATGACTGTCAAGTCTGGCTGGCCTTGGCTTCCTGAGGGCTGGCTCTCATCTGCCTTCGGAAACACCAGGGCTCTGTGCTTTCCTAATGAAAAGAACTCTTCTTCCATTCCAGGCACTCACAAGCAAAACTGAGATTCCACCTTCAAATATCCCTGTGTCCAAGGATTTCCCCCAAGGGAAAGGTGTCAGGAGAGACAGGTCAGGCTGGCTTAGCCCAAGGGTGGCCACCTCTCATCTTCTTCCAAAACACTTGGACATCTCACTTTTCTTTCCTGTGGAAAAAACATCCATCTCGACCAGGCGACCATGGCTCACATTGGGATTCCACTGAACCATAGTGTTCTGTTACAGCTAAAATAATTATTTGTTTGAGGAAGCAAGTTATGGGATATCTTAGAATGTTTAGAAGCTAGAGTTAGGAATGTAACCCATAAAGGTATATATCCTAGTATAGGGATTAGAAGTTAATAAAGATTGATTGTTTAACATTCAGAACCAGCCAAAATACACATATGGAAGCATTTAAGCAAAAACTGATATACATTAGAAAATACTGAGAGCCAGTCAGGGGAGACCCATCCATCATAAATTTTGACACTGAAACTAATACAGACCAGAATGAAGGGATTAACTGGTCGGTAGTCATAGTAACAGGACAGAGGTAAAAAATTTAGAGCCATGTAGACGGTCCTTACTTCCTTCCCTGAAGCCCCCCAACTCATTTAAAAGACCACCAACCCAATACCAAGGGAACACTATGCAACCACAATGAGTATGCAACAAATTTTAATACCGAGCGGGGAATGGGTGTTGACAGGTAATAAATATAATATAGGCATCTTAGAATATGCATGACTTTTGTGAATAGGTAGAGGGCTAAAAGCCTTTGGGAGGAATCCCATGTTTCCACCCAGGGCTGGAATAAACATATCCTTTAGACTAAACTGGTTGAAAGGTATTCTGTCCTTGCCTTTCATGAATCATTTTGGGGTCTGCAGCAGGACCTTCTCTTCCCATAGGAACAGATGGGAGTGTGACAGATCCAGGTGCACCTGCCCGAGTCCGTCTTGGACAAGAGACCTCCACTCCCACCTGCTTCAGTGTGGGAGACAGACAAGTCTGCTGGCCAAGGACAAAATGGTATGATAATGATTTTAAAATTACCCCAGGGTGAGAGGGCTAATTGGGAAGACATAGAAGGTATTCTATGCATGATGTGGGCTGAAAGTTATTGCGTGCCAGCGCACTGCTTAAGTTACTGGTGAAGGGATTCTGATGTGCTGTAGAGGGCTCAAGGGGGCAAGTTCTGGGGGTGTGCTTGAGTGAATCCTGGTGTTTAAACTGCCAGTGGAAGGATTTTTCATGCCATGGACAGCACCGCTAGCAATTCTGGGGGTGAGTTTGGGCAAATCCTTGTTTATTGCTGCTATTTTGGCAAGCTGTTGTTGTGGTTGTGATTGGATGTGTGTGTGTTTGTGAAGAGTGCTAGATGAGAGATTTCTATCGTACTTTTGAGGCAACACTACCATCTTGTGTCTCAAGTTGTAGTTGCAACAAGTTAATAGTCAGTTATTTGTGATACAGCACTACCATCTTGTGCTAAAAACTATAATTGCAGCGAATTGGGAACTTTTGTGTGAAACAGGCCATGCGTTTGTTCTTAATAAATTGTTAAAAGTGGCCAGCAAAGCTTGAGTGCGAGCCACAAGTGCCCAACCATCCAGGGAAGGGCTCTCTAGACGGTTTGGGCTCCAACCAGGTGAATTTTTAGCTGAAGGAGGAGACAGGGCTATTGTCAAACGGGGGAAAGGGAGGAGGGAGAGGGTGTTTTGAGGGGGATTGTATTATAGTTGAACAAGTAATTATTTGTTTTTTAACTGGGAGCTACCCCCAGTTGAGAATAATCTCGGAAACCAGTAACGGTGGGGACTAATAGGGGTAACTCCTTGCTTTTTGTGTGGGCTGATGATTTTTCATCAGGAGCCAGGGTGGCATCCAAGTTGAGTCTTTCTCCACTGTAGAGGGTGCAACAAGAGATGGTATTTATATCTTACAGAAGGAGACCTAGGTGCCCTGGAGCTCCCGAGATGTTATATTTGGGAAGCAGCGCACGATCAGTGTGAGACACTGAGTCTAGTCTGTAGAAAAGACTTAAAGCTGGAGAATTTGGATACTTTTGAAAAAGACTGGGAATGGTGCCAGCTTGGAAAAATGAATTAGAAGACTCCCCTTGTAGTTTAACTTTCAGTATTTGAGATACGGGGCTGTATTTGTGGAATTTCTGCCCAGTCAAATAGGAGAAGAAAGCAGCCAGCTGTTTGAGCTTTTGGAGAAGGGAGGGTTTTGAATAACTTAGAGGAGAGAGCAGAACTAATCTCTGCTGCATATGCTCAGTATTTTTGTAGCCCAAGACTACCAGGTTAAGGAAAAGAGCTGGGATAAAATAAAGGAACTTGAGAAAAAGAAAGGACAATGGACAGCAAGGAGATTTCTAAAGTCAGTCCTCTAGGCTGTATTCTGGCACATTGGAGAGAAGTTGTGGGATATGGAGATATTGAGAGTAAGAAAAATCTCATGAAGTTTTGTACACACTGGTGACCACTTTATAAATTAGGTGAAGACACCTGGTGGTGGCTATCTGGGAGTTAGGATTATGAAACCTTTTTGCAGTTGATGTTATTTTAAAGAAGGGAAGAAAAATGGGAGGAGATACAAGGATATGTATTCCTGTCTTTAAAATCATCCTGAATGGCAAAGAAATTGTGAGATTAGATCTTCCTCTGACCTCTTTGTACTAGCTTTGGAAAAGGACAGAAAGGCAAATAAAGGGAAACCTAAGCATTGCTGTGATGCCTGCTCCATAAACCAAAGGTGCACACAGCCTGATAAAGTTTATCATGCAGGAAAACGAGAACAGAAGTTAACAGATTTGCTCAGGCCACCCCCTAAAAGGCAGGGTAGACAAACAGAGGGAACGGGTTCAAGGGAATCACCACACTTAACCCCTGCTTCAGTGTCATTAGAAAAGAAAGAGACTGAACAGCCTATTCCCTCACCTGCCAGAGCACCATATCCATGCAGTAGTGATAGTGATGATGAGCTGTCTTCTCCCTACAGCCCACCTCTCCAAAGTAGTCCCACAGCAACCTGAACTAGAAATAGAACAAAAGAGATAATACAAGCACCGCTATGAGGGGCAGTGGGACCAGAGGGAGCAAGGATGTTAGTTAAAGTACCCTTTCCTACAAACGATTTAGAGGTGTGAGAGAAAGTTACCAAAAACTACCAGAGTGATCCGATTGGTACCACCAAGAGATTCAAGTTTTTGGTTAAACAACACAATCCAGACTGGGCAAACATCCAGCTAATGCCAGACACCTTAACTGAAACAGAATAAGCGATTAGTTTTGAAAGCAGCAGGGAATTAAGCAGAAGATTCTCAGAGAGGAACAAATCAGAAAGTTAAAGATTTTTTCCCCATCCAGGATCCAAATTGGGGTCCAAACAATTGACTTCATAAAGCCATATTAGGGAACTATCAAGAATTTATAATAAAAGGAATGAAAATATATTTATAATAAAAGGAGGGCAATACCTACAGCCATAAATTGGTCAGCCCTTTTTGCAGTCCAGCAGGTTCTTTCAGAAAGCCCTTCTGAATTTTTAGATAAATTGTGAGACGGAATGTGACATCATATGTCCCTAGATCCTAGTTGGTGAGTTTATTTTTAGGACAATCCATGGTGGACATTAGGTGCGAACTCCAGAAGATTAAGGATCAACTGTATGTGGAAGTATTAAGCCTAATGTTAACAGTTGATTAGATAATAAGGATAAAACTAAAGATGAAGAAGAAAGTCACAAGAAAATAATGGATCAGGTATTTCCAGGAGTGTGGGCCTCTAGCACATCTGGAACGGCAAAGAATGCATCCCCTGTGCAGGTCAAGCTTAAGGAAGGAAAGCAACCAGTTAGGGTGAAAGAGTATCCCCTGAGAAAGGAAGACAGGGAGGGAATCAGCTCAATAATTGAAAACTTTTTGCAGATAGGATTATTAAAATAATGTCAATTGACTTCAGCACTCTCATTTTGCCCATTAAAAAGCCCGATGGATCATAGAGATTAGTACAGGATTTGCCAGCTGTTATCAAAATAACTGAGGACTTATACCCAGTGGTTGCAAACACATGTACATTGTTAACATACTTGACCCCTGAACTAACCTAGTTCACTGGTTTAGATTTGAAATACATTTACTTTTGCCTTCCTCTCCTCAAAAACAGTCAGAAAATTTTTCATTTGAATGGGAAATCCCAATTTCAGGTCGTAAGACTCAGCTCACACTGACAGTACAGCCCCAAGATTTTAAAAATAGTCCCATGATATTCAGAGAAGAACTTGCAAGAGACCCAGAATCCTGGGAAGCCCCATCAGGAGAAGGGCAGCTGTTGCAGTATGTGAACGACCTCCTGATAGCTACACAAACCCAAGAGGCATGTGTAAACCGGACAGTAAGCCTCTTGAACTTTTTAGGTCTGCAAGGGTATGGAGTATCTCAAAAGATGGTTCAGACGGTAAAAGAAACATTTATCTGTTTGGGCTATGAGATCAGTGCTGGACAGGGGACTCCAGGGCAAGGCAATAAAGATGCCAAGACCCCAGTCAGTGAAAGAACTGAGAACATTTCTTGGAATGACAGGGTGGTGCAGATTGTGGATTTACAATTATGGACTGTTGGTTAAACCTCTGTATGCCCTAATCACAGAAGGGAACAAGGATCTCCAATGGACAGAAAAGGCTACCTGAGCCTTCAACCAGTTAAAGAAAGCCCTCATTCAGCCCCAGTCTTGGGACTTCCAGACATGTGTAAACCATTTTTCCTCTTTTCTCATGAGAAGCAGGGGATAGCTCTGGGAATACTAGCACAGGACCTTGACCCTTATTGAAGGGTGGTTGCTTACTTTTCTTAGGGAATTCAGAAGGACTTTGTTTAACTCTATATAGGGCTGACCAGTTTATGGGTTTAGGAATTGCCTTCTCCATTCCTTTTATTACAAATTCTTGATAGTTTTCTAATTTTTCCATCTCTTCTTATTTAGATCCCAACGTGGATCCTGGAGAGGAAAAAATTCCTTAACATCTTCCTGTGTTATTCTATAAACATTTTCTGCTAAGTCCCCCACTGTTTTCAAGATTACCTGCTTTTCTGTCTCAGTTAAAGCATCCAACAGTAACTGTATATCATCCCAGTCTGGACTGTGTTGTATAACCATATATCTTAGCCATTCAGCAGTGCCTATCAGGTCACTTTGATAGTTCTTAGCAAACCTTTCCCATACCTCTAAGTCAATTGTAGAAACAAGTATTTTAACTAGCATCCTCCCTCCCCACATCCTACTCCCTCCTGTAAAGGTGCTTGTAATATTTCTCTCAGTTTTTTTCTAGTCAGGGATGCTACAGGGTTATGTGGGGGAGATGGAGCTGGAGTTGGGGTTGGAGTCAGTGATCCTTCTGAGTCCGTTTCTTCTCCTGATTTTTCTTGCCCTTTAGAGGGGGGCCTAAACAGATCATCTAATTCCTGTCCTTGTTTCTCTGTGTGATAAACTTTATCAGGACGGGTACAACGCTTGTTTATTGAACAAGTACTGCAACATTGCTTGGGTTTCCCTTTATTAGCTTTATGGTTTTCTTCAATGGCAAATAGCAGGGAATCACAAGGAGATCTAATTCCACAATCTCTCTGCCACTCAGGATGATTCCAGAGGGGAAAGAACATATCAGCATATGTTACTTCCATTTTTTTCTCTCCTTAAAAACAGCATTAATTGCAATAAGGTGTCATAATCTGAAGTTCCAGCAGGTGGCAATCTAGTGCCTTCTCCCAGCTTATAAAGTGGCCACCATTGTGTACAAAATTTTACAATGGTTCTTTTGTTTTCAGTACTAATTCTTTCCAGTGTGTCCAATACAGCCTAAAGGATTGGCCTTAGAAATCTCTTTGCTCTGATTAGCACCCCATTACTTCTTTTCCCAATGCTTCCTTACTTTATCCCAGCTCTTTGCCTTAATTTGAAAATCTCAGCATGTAAGAATAGGCTGAGCACACTCAATTCTAATTATTTCTGCTGGTTTTCTTAAATTATTTGAAACTCCCTTCTCCAATAATTCACACAATCAGTTACTTCCTTCTTTCTCTCAACCAATCACCACTAGAATCCTTACAGCTTTCTGAGTGGCCTTTGCTTCTTTTGTATTACACAAATGACTAAGTGATTCTCTTGGTCACTGCCCCTGGTATGTCTGCCTATACCACAGCTCTTCACACTGAGTACAGCGAAAACAAATCCAAGGTTCACACGGGCAGCCTCTTGGACACAACCTCTACTAAATTTGGTCTCCTCTGATTTCCATTCGTAAGACACTTCAACCACTTATCTCTTATCAAACTCTCCCAGTTCTCTCCACACACACAAGTTTTAAATCTCAGGCCACAACTAAATTGCCCTTGCTACAAATCTCGCACTGTAACTCTGACACATCCACAAACACAACCCCCTTGTATCTCAAATTCCTGAGAGTCAAGGGTACACTACTGCGGGAGGGGAATTCCTTTAATTAGTTTTGCCAGGCTTGCATCATTATTTTGTCCTCTCTCAATATTTCTCAAAAACGTCCTAGTCCTTGGTGACCAAATGATGCTTTCCACAGGCTAAATTTACTCTCATATTTGGCATGCACTGCCACCCAGTAATAATATTACAGCAGATCTGGGATACACCCAGGGCACGCAGGTCTCCACCTGTAAGATATGCAATACTTCTTATTCTCACACTTCTTACACCAGAGAAGAGCCCAAGCTGAATGCCATTCCAGCTCCCAGTGGAAGATTGTCAGCCCACACACAAAACAAGGAATTACTCCTGCTTGTCCCCACCTCAATGGATTTCTGAGTCTTCTCTCAGCTTGGGGGAGTTCACAATCAAAAGCCAGATAAGAATTAGTCTGGCTCGAGTATACTTCTCCCAAGAACACCCTATCTATCCTACTGTACTGTCACCTTACAGGGGTCCAGTTCCCCACTGCAATCAAAAACTCGCCTGGTTCAAGCTGGAACCATCTGTAAAGAGTCTGCATAGACAGCCAGGCCCTTTCAGCTTTGGCTCGAGCTTCAACAGCCACTTCTAACAGCTCACAAAATAAATGGACAGCACAGCTAATATAAAATGATGCTTCCAGTCTTTTGCAACTATAGCTTTTGACACAAGAGGGGAGTAGTATCACAAAAATGCAAAATAACCGTTGAGGGCTACACATTAAAAATAGACCAACATTCACACATTTCATACAGCACATGCAACCATTCCACTCACTTTGCCCATCTTTGGCCACTGTGGTGGCCAGAAAACAGGAGTGCGAACTGGGGCCTCTCTCTCACTTTGTACGTAAGTACAATTCACCAGTCACTCATGCAGCCACTTGCAGAGTCAGGGCACAATCAAAAAATAAACAGCACACAACCAAAATAGCAGCAACAAACGAGAATTTGCCCAATTCACCCCTAGAATTTCTTGCGGGTCCTTAGTGTCATGGCAAATCTGTTGCTTGCAAGTAGAACTGTACAGGCTCATGTTGTGTGCAGTACATCTCCTGTAACTTATCAACAGCCTTTTAGCCATGCATACACTTCATAGGCTACTTTCCATAATTTTAAACGTGCTGTTTGTCCACAGTCCCAGCAGGTCTTGTGTGTCCCTGCAATGAGCAGCCGGGGAGTGGAGGTCCCCCCCAGGAAGATCCCGGTGGCACACCAGAGATGTCCACAACCAGGTCTGATCCTGAAACCAGATAGATCTTCTCCTGCCTGGTTGGCCAAAATGAAGCACTAAAAGGACTCTCCAACTAATGGAAGTTAGAAAGTGGAATGTTTATTGACAGCACCCGGCGCACCAGGAGTAATCTCCCAAATATGTGTGCAAAATTCACAGAGCTCCTGCTCTCCATGTATTCCAAAAATCTTACATATTCATATAATTACCCAATACACCTGTACATATCCATTACCTAACCCCACCAACCCCCACTTCATATTAAAATGAGTTCAAACTCCTTTTATACTTGAGAAATTTTTGCTTGAAATGGGTCGATGGTTCTTGAAGTGAGTCAGTGGCCTGCTAGGATAAAGGCAGGGAAGTCTTCCTCATGGTAAACATTTGACCTTTGTCTTGTTGGCAGGTCCTCTGGTCCCTTGGCCATAGTCCAAGCGCCTCAGCCTGGTTCCGGCTGGTTTTGGGGCCCAGGTGCACTTACAGTTTCTTCATATTTACAATGCCCTATCCTCCCAGCCTCCTTCTACAAATACAACAAAGGCAAGCAAATTACATATTGTCTTAGCTCTAATTAGCTCCATCTTGTAATAATTAACCCTTCTACTTTGGTTCTATTTCTCTTGCTCAACTTAATTAATATATATTGCTAAATATAGAAAATATATGAACATAAATATATAAAACTAAACTCTTAACCCTTTTAATTCTTTTAGACCCTTGATTCAAACCCTTTATTAAATTTTCTCTCCTTTGTCCAGGCACAAAAGGGAGTGAGTGAGCAGCTGTCATTGGTGCCTGACATCTGGCCTGGAGCAACCCATGACACTTTGGTACCACAGGGTCACAATGGACCCTGGGTTCTATGGGATCTCATTGGTTCATGAGGCCCTGAAAGGCCCCTTGATTCAACAAGTCCTCAAAGTTTCGCAGTAGTCTTCAGGATTCCATGAGGCCCTACAATGTCAAAAGGGACCTTTGGTTCCCTGGGGGCCCACAGTGTCACAATGGACCTTTGGTTCAGCAGTGCCACAATGGCCCCTTGGTTCCATGTGTCCCACACTGTTAAATGAATCCTTAGTTCCATGGTGCAGTGTAGTGTCACAGTGGTCTCCTTGGTTCCATGCTGACACAATTGCCACAATTTCCATGGAACCAGAACTGTACCTTGGTCCCACAAGACCCCACAGTGTCACAATGGCCCCCTGGGTCCATGACATGGTGCAGTGTCACAGTGTCTCCGTGATTCCATACTGTCCTGCAGGGTCTCCATGGATTATTGGTCAGTGAGTCTCCACAGTGTCACCATGGCCCCTTGGTTCCATGCAACCCACAGTGTCACTGTGGTCCCCTGGGTGCCACAAGGCTTTGAAGTGCCACAATGGCCCTTTGATTCCATGAAGTATGGAAGAGTCACAATTCACTCCTTAGTTCCATGAGGCCCTGCTGTGTCACAATGCCCAGGGCTCCATGGGTTTCCATAGTGTCATACCCGGAGCTGGACACAGCACTCGATGTGCTGCCCAAACAGTGCCGAGCACAGGGGAAGACTCACTGCCCTGCTCCTGCTGGCCACACCATTCCTGATCCAGGCCAGGAGCCATTGGCCTTCTTGGCCACCTGGGCACACTGCTGGCTCATGTCCAGCCTGCTGTTCATCAGTGCCCCAGGTCCCTTTCTTCCTGGCCACTGTCCAGTCACTCTGTTCTCAGCCTGTAGCACTACAGGGGTTGTTGTGGCCAAAGTGCAGGACCAAGCACTTGGTCTTGTTAAACCTCACCTTGTTGGATCCAGCCTGTCCAGGTGCCTCTGCAGAGCCCTCCTCCCGTCCAGCAGGACCATACTCATACCCAGCTTGGTGCCATCTGCACATTTGCTGATGGTGCACTCAATGCCCTCATCCAGATCATCAATGCAGATATTGAAATTCACACTGGCTGGCTCTGATCCCTCAGCCATCCTGTAGGTGCCCTGTGATGGCACTCAAGGTGATCTGTTCCATCACCTTGCTGGGCACTGAGCTCAGGCTGACAGGCCTGGAGTTCCCCAAATCCTCCTTCCAGCCCTTCTTGGGGATGGGCTCACATTGGCACCTCTAGTCCTCTGGGACCTCCCTGGTGACCCAGGACTGATGGTAAATGATGGAGAGCAGCTTGGGGAGCTCACCCACCATATCCCTCATCCCTCTAGGATGGATCCCATCTGATCCCAGAGACATCTGTGAGCATCTGAGTGGCTCAGCAGGTCCAGCTGCTTCCTCCTGGATTACAGGGGTCTGTTCTGCTCCCTGTCCCCATCTACCAGCTCAGGAGAACACTGTCCTGAGAGCAACCTATCATAATTTTGAGAAGAGAGGCAAAGATGGGGTTAAGTACCTCAACCTATTCCTTTATTTTGCAGGCCATATCCCCCCTAATAAACAATGGACATTTTCCTTTTCCCTCCTTTTGCCATTTGTGTATTGATAAAATCGTATTTGTTATCCTTCCCAGAAGTGACCAGGTGATGTCCTAATGGAGCTTCTACCTCCCTAATTTTCTTTCTTCATGACCTAACAATGTCTTTAAACACTTCCTGAGTTACCTGCCCCTCTGTCCAAAGGTGATGCAACATCTTTTTTCCCCCGAGTTCTGGGAAAATGCTCCATTCCCAGTAAGGCCAGCTATTTTCCTCACTAGCTCATAATTTGGCACAGAGGGAGAGGTTGTTACTGTGCCTTCACAATTTTTTTCTTGAAGTCTGTCCCTCCCATAAAAAAATCAGTGCTTGATTCAGTACTCACAAAATTTGCATCCTGAATAGGTCAAAAATTGCTCTCTCTAAGTCCAGGGTAGAAGTTTTGTTGATAGCCTTCCTTCTTTCACAGAATATTTAAAAAATCATAATTTCATGGTCACTGTACCCCAAAAAGCCTCTGACCAACACATCTCCCACCAGCCCTTCTCTGTTTGTGAACAGCAGGAGACAGAGCTTTCCTTGGCACTGAGAAGAGAATGAAACCTCCCCCAAGTGCAGCCTGGAAGGTTCAGCCTGGAGGTGAGGAAACAGCAAAGTCCCTGCCAGGGCAGAATGCTGGTGGCCGAGGTGTCCCAGCGTGAGGCTGGGCTGTGCCATGGCTCTGTGTGCCAGGAGCCGTCAGCGCTGGGTGCAGGGAGCCCAGGGAGGGCACAGCAATGCTGGGCTGAGAAATGCTGGGGGGACAGCGAGATGGGCGTGTGCAGCCGGCCAGGGCAGAGGAGCAGCACGCACAGGGGCACAGGCTGCAGGAGAGATGGCCAAGGGCTGGGCAGGGCTAGCAGGGCCAGAGGCACCCAGGCCTTTGTGCCCTGGGCTGGGCAGCGCCTCTGCAACCCCACAGAAGGAACTTTCCTTGCAGGGGCTGCACTTTGCTGCTGCCCCGGCCCTCCCTGAGCAGGCTGGCAGGGCTTGCAGGGTGATGCCATTTGTCCTTGCTGCCCCTCCCATCCCAGTGCCCCAGGAACAGCCCCGAGCCACCCGTGAGGGACAGGCCCTGCTGGGCCAGGCCTGGGCTCAGCCCTTGGCCTTTCTGCTGCCTCCAACCAGCCCAGGCCTTGCTCAGTGTAATAAATAAGAGGCTTTTGTTCGCCTGACAGACTTTAGACCTTGGAGGAATATCACCAAGATTTGTGAAGTCAGAATGTGGGTTGTTCTGCTTTGATCCTCTGACAGACAGACCTTGAAAAAGATATCGCTAGAACTTGTTGATAGTTTTGCTCTGCTTGATAGGCCTTAAAGTAAAAAGCCAGAATGTATTTTGCTTTGCTTGCATAATCACATATTGTTTTAAGTGCCAAGAAAGGAGTCAGTGGCTGAAGAAGACTACTCGCCCTCATCCCCCAACCACCAGAAGGCAGAAAAAGACCCCCTAGCAACTGGAGGAGCATGCGCTGAACTACTAGAGGAGGAGCACGTCACCCAAAAACCTAACAGCTTAAAAGGAACAGACTAAGGGGGGGTAGGGCGCAGCAGTAGTTAATGGAGCGAGACTCTGCTGCCCAGCGCTGAATTTGCTTTTGCTTTCTGTAACCAATAAATCTTTAAATTGTTATTCGATCTTTTATGGCCCATTGCGCTCATTTATAACAAATTTGGTGCCGTGACTCGGATCGAGATTTTAGAGGGGCTCTCTGCCTGCGGGTGGCCCCAGGGACAGGAGTCCTATCCCAACCTCGACCGACGAACCTAAAATTAAGAAAGCAAAAGCAAAGGTAGGAGGGCCCAGTTGACCCCTTAAATTTTGTGCACAAAGTCCGGACGAAGACGCAGGACGCGTAAGTATAAGGGATCCGTTCGGGCGGGGTCGGGATCCCGGAGTACAACGTGTGGTGTGTGTGTGAGAGGGGGACTGGCAGCCAGATTCCCCAAGCGAGTGCGGACCCTTAGTAGTGCGGTTCCCATTGACCCGCGAGGGCGTGGGCCACGAAACAGGGGAAGCGAAAGTGATTTTTGGTGTGAGTGAAGGTACTCCGGAGGAAATGGGGCAGGGGAAGAGTAAACCTCCTGCAAGTGTTAAACTCCCACCCATACCTAGAGATAGTCCCTTAGGATTTTTACTAGAAAATTGGGACCATTTCCCTGGAACGGAAGGGAAGGATAAGGCAAAAATGATATATTACTGTGTAGAAGTCTGGGGTGGGAAGGAGATTTCAAGAAATGTGTTCTGGCCAATATTTGGGTCAACAGAGGATTGGATAAAACAGAGACTAAATATTTGGGTAAATAAAAAAAAAACCTGTTTGTTTGGAGGAAAGTGAGTATGCAAAAATCTGGATAGCCCGTCCTGAGGTTTTTATCTTTAAATTGACCGAAAAAGGGAATAACAAAAATAAGAAAAAGGGAGGTAGGAAAGAAGAAATCCTAATGGTACCCCCTCCACATGTGCCCCCACCGCAGGCCCCTGCCCCCAGTGCACCTCCCCCAGAGGAGGATTCGGATTCAGATCATTCGAGCTATTCAGGACCAGTCACTAGAGGGAGATCTAGGAAACAACAAGAAAAATTATTTCCATTAAGAGAAATGCCTATGGGGGGTCCTCAGGCAGGAATAGGATTTATATCTGTGCCCCTCAGTTCAGGGGATGTTAGGGAATTTAAGAAGGAAATGGGACACTTATTAGAAGACCCGCTGGGAGTTGCTGAAAGAGTGGACCAATTTCTGGGTCCTAATATGTATACCTGGGATGAATTACAGGCCATTTTGAACATCCTGTTTACGGCCGAAGAGAAAAATATGATTAGGAGGGAGGGCATGCGTATCTGGGTCGCCCAACACGCTCAGGGTCCTGCAGCTAACACTAAATGGCCCCTTCAAAATCCTCAGTGGGATCATCAGAATCCTGCACATCGAACACACATGCAGGACCTGAGGACAATCATAGTTCAGGGAATTAGGGAATCAGTCCCGAGAGGCCAGAACATCAATAAAGCATTTAATGAGAGACAAAAGAAGGATGAAACCCCCACAGAGTGGTTAGAGAGGTTGAGAAAAAATTTCCAGCTTTATTCAGGAATGGATCCAGATGGTCAAATGGGACAGGCAGTGTTGAAGGTACATTTTGTGTCTAAATCTTGGGAAGATATAAGGAAGAAGATACAAAAGCTGGAAGATTGGCAGGATAGAGGCTTAGATGAGCTATTGAGAGAGGCCCAAAAGGTGTATGTCCGAAGGGAAGAGGAAAGTCAGAAACGGCAAGTTAGAATGATGGTTGCTGCGGTACGAGAAAGTAGGGAACAGGGTCAGAGGGAGACACAGAGGCGGCCAGTAAGAGAGCTTAAGGAGTCTAGGGATTCAAGGGAGAGACAGGACATTAGGGTGTGTTTTTATTGTGGGAAAAAAGGACATTTCAAGAAAGAGTGTAGGGTCAGGATTCGGGATGAAAAGGAATTCAAGACAGATTAGAGGGGTCAGGGGCTCTATCTCTTGGGGACACGGAAACATCATAAGGAGCCCTTGATAAAACTGAAGGTGGGTCCCCATGGCCAGGAAATAGTTTTTCTGGTTGACACAGGAGCTGAAAGATCAACTATTCAGTTTTTGCCAAAAGGATGTAGTCTATCTAAAGAGACTGCCACGGTAGTAGGAGCAAAGGGAGAACCTTTTGAGGTGGGGGTTATTAAAAGGGTGACAGTTGAATCAGAATCAAGAATCGGGTTGGGAGACTTTTTGTTAGTATCAGAATCTGAATATAATCTATTGGGGAGAGACATGATTATAGAACTAGGAATTAGGATAGAAGTAGTAGAGAAGGAACTGCAAATTAAACTCTGTCCTCTCAGAGTGGAGGACGAAGAAAAGATAAACCCTGAAGTATGGTATAATCCAGGAAACGTGGGGCAGCTAAAAATAGCCCCATTTTCGGTGATTATTAGAAATCCGGACGTCCCGGTAAAAATAAAGCAATATCCCATATCCCCTGAGGGTAGGTGGGGATTAAAACCTGAGGTAGATAGATTGTTGAGCAAGGGGCTGCTAGAACCATGCATGTCACCCTTCAACACACCGATACTCCCTGTGCACAAATCAGATGGCACTTATCGGTTAGTACACGACTTAAGGGAAATTAATAAACGCACAGTGGCTCGGTTCCCCGTGGTGGCAAATCCATATACACTTTTAAGTAAATTGGGGCCTAATAACTTATGGTATAGTGTTATAGATTTAAAGTATGCCTTTTGGGCTTGCCTTCTCGATGAGGCAAGCCGGGATTACTTTGCATTTGAATGGGAGGACCCCGATACAGGGAGGAGGCAACAGCTGAGGTGGACAGTGTTACCCCAGGGGTTCACAGAATCTCCAAATCTGTTTGGACAGGCATTGGAACAGATTTTGCAGGATTACCAAACAGGACCGGGAGTAACCCTGATACAATATGTAGATGATCTGCTTCTGGCAGGGGAACATGAGGAGGATGTAAGGAAAGAAAGTATAAGGCTGTTGAATTTTCTGGGACTTAAGGGGTTAAAAGTTTCTAAGACTAAACTTCAGTTTGTAGAGGAGGAGGTAAAATATTTGAGGCACTATTTAAAGAAGGGAGAGAAAAGAATAGACCCTGAAAGGATCCAAGCAATTATGTCACTACCTATTCCAAAAAACAAGAGACAAGTTCGTCAAATTTTAGGACTTACCGGGTACTGCAGGCAGTGGATTGAAAATTATAGCAGTAAAGCTAGATTTCTTTACCATAAATTAACACAGGAAGGGCTAATGAAATGGAGTCAAGAAGACACAGAGAAACTTCAGGAATTAAAGGAAAGTTTGGTCCATGCCCCGGTCTTAAGCCTCCCAGATGTGAGGAGACCATTTTTCTTATTTGTAAACATAGAAGAGGGTATTGCATTTGGGGTACTTACCCAGGATTGGGCAGGGAAAAAGAAGCCTGTTGCATATTTGTCAAAAATTTTAGATCCTGTGAGTAGGGGCTGGCCAACCTGTTGACAAATAGTGGCCGGATGTGCCCTATTGGTGGAAGAAGCTAGAAAAATTACTTTTAATGGTAATCTCAAAGTAATGTCCCCTCACAACATCCGGAGTGTATTACAGCAAAAAGCAGAAAAATGGATTTCAGATGCTAGGCTTTTAAAGTATGAAGGAATTCTGGTAGAAGCACCCAATTTGACATTAGAAACCACTGCACTACAGAACCCGGCCGCATTTTTATACGGGGGACCGGAGCATGAGTTTTTGACCCATGACTGTATAGCTACAATAGAGGAGCAGACGAAGATTAGACCGGATTTAGAAGAAGAGGAATTAGAAAGTGGCGAAAGACTTTTTGTGGATGGATCCTCCAGGGTAATAGAAAGGAAAAGAAAATCAGGGTATGCAATAGTGCAGGGTCCGAACTTACAGGTGGTAGAGTCGGGTGCATTAGATAGATCATGGTCTGCCCAGGCATGTGAATTATATGCAATATTAAGGGCCTTGAAACTTCTTGAGGGGAAGGAGGGGACAATATATACTGATTCTAGATATGGATTTGGGGTAGTCCATACATTTGGAAAGCTATGGGAAGAAAGGGGCCTTATTAACTCACAGGGGAAGGATTTGATACACCAGAAACTTATAGTTGAGATACTAAAAGCTCTGAGAGGGCCGACAAGGTTAGCAGTGGTTCATTTAAAGGGACACCAACGAGGAATAGATTTAAAAAGCAGGGGGAATAATGCTGCAGATCAGGAGGCAAAACGGGCAGCCCTAAAGGAAATGGTCCTAAAAGAGAAAGGGGGGCAAAGGGGAAAAGATGGAGTCAAGGACGGTGAAAACACTGACACAATTTTTACGAATGAGGAGAAAGAGAGACTTAGAAGAATGGGTGTTACAGAGGAAGCAGGAAAGTGGATATTAGCAGACGGCCGGGAAGTGTTAACAAAGGCAATAGCTCAAAGGGTATTGTATAATTTACATCAGAAAACTCACTGGGGAGCCCAGGGGCTGGTGGATCACTTTGCCACTAGGTACATGAGCATCGGGCTCCACGATATAGCTAAACATATCACAAAGGGATGTCCTACCTGTTTGCGGGTAAATCGAAGTAACCTCAGAAAATTACCCTATGGGGGAAGGCCTCTAGCAAAACAACCCTTTGCAAATATTCAAGTGGATTTTACTGAATTGCCAAAGGTGGGGAGGATTAAATATCTTTTAGTAGTAGTAGATCATCTTACTCATTATGTGGAAGCCTTCCCGACATCAAGGGAAACCGCACGAACAGTAGTAAAAGCCCTGCTGGAGGAGATAGTCCCCAGGTATGGTGTACCAGAAACAATTGACTCTGACAAGGGGCCGCACTTTACATCAAAGGTAACTCAGGAGCTGGCAGCAGCATTAGGAATAAAATGGGAACAACATACTCCTTGGCACCCTCAAAGTTCAGGCCGGGTAGAAAGGATGAATGGAGAAATAAAAAAACAACTTACTAAATTGGTACTAGAAACAAAATTATCATGGGTTAAATGCATTCCCCTAGCCTTGCTGAACATTCGGACTCAACCCCGGGCGGATTTGGGAATTTCCCCATTTGAGATGTTATGTGGCATGCCCTATAGTTTAGAAAAGGCACAGACAAACCCAAATGTTAGTGAACGATACATCAACGAGTATTTAATAGCTTTGATGAAATTCAAAAAACAGCTATGGGAAAAAGGAATGTTGGTTCAGAGACCACCATTAGATCTTGTATTACATCAGGTTCAGCCCGGGGACTGGGTACTGGTCCGAAGTTGGAAGGAAAATCCAATAACACCCAAGTGGGAAGGACCTTACCAGGTGTTGCTTACAACAGACACAGCAGTACGCACTGTGGAAAAAGGGTGGACTCACGCAAGCCGAATCAAGGGACCAGTAGATCCGTCTAAATTCACCAACGACCTCGGGTGGGAAGTGAAGGGCACACCTGGGAGCCTGAAACTGACACTTAAGAAGCGAGTAAGCTCTAATTAAAAGACAGGCTACATTATTCTCACCCCACCACAGGTATGAGACTTTTTCCACATGGGAGATAGACTGTGGGATCCAACATACTATTCCTTCCTAGTAGAGCTCCGAGCAACAGGAGCACCAGTGGGGGGGGGGGAAGATCTACTGAATGCAGCAGTGAAAATAAGATGTAATGCTGAAAATTGCTGGGGAAATTGTAACCCTTTTGTATGCTTTATTTGTTTAGTTTGTTAGGAGGAGTGGTGGACCCATTGCAGCAACAGTTACCCCCCAAGGGGAGTGTGTAAAAATTGTTATTCGGACCAAAGGCTACTCACCTCTCAGGTCCTGGCTACCAAAGTGGCTGCCAGAGAACTTTTAAGAGGGTCTGAAGAGTGGTGGAAAATTTTTACAAAGGGGATAAACCCCCAGTTCTATTGTTATCACTCTAATGAACCTGCCCCATTTGTGGCTAGGATAGTAGCCGCCCTGTGCAGACGGTGGGTACCTGAACTCAGTTGTTATACCCCTCCAATTAAGAACCGCAAGTGGTATAAATATATAAAACGTATCAAAAAGCATGGGTCAAACACCCCTCCTGAAGAATACTCCTGCCGCCGAGAAGATGGAACTCCTCATAGCTCGATGCAACCGAGTTGATGGGCAAGGCAGAGGAGATGAGAGCAGTGGAGGGGGGGGCCCGAGCAAAAGGGGAAAACGAGGAACAGGTACCCAGAGCCGTCGAGAGTCCAGGGAAAGGGAAAAGTCTGAGGTAAATTGGAAGGAAAATAAAAAGAGCAGTTGTGGAAAATGGGGAAGCTACCACCTCCAATTAGGAATCCTATATATAATGCTTTTGAAATCTGCACTTGCAAGCCATGAACCTTTTAAATGGTCATTAATAAGGTGGGAGGACCAGAAAGTACTTAGTACAGTGGTGACTTCAGGAACCCCCTCGTTTAACTGCTACCTTTGTGACTTAACCCAAACGCACCCATGCTTGAACAAGGGGAGATTTTATTTTTGTCCGGCATCCAATCCAGGAAAACCTTATTGTAATCATCCTGGAGAATTTTATTGCGGATACTGGGGATGTGAGACAGTGGCTTTCGGATTTTCCCCGGGAGGAGGAAAGGATCAGTATATATCTGTAGGGTGGTGGCCTGCAGGATGCATTCCCCCTGAAATAGGAAAAGATCAGGGAGTGGGAAACCCTGGCAACTGCCATGGAATACAAATCAATGTTACAAAGAATAAGGTCAGAGACGGGGTATGGACAATTGGCAAAACCTGGGGAGCTAGAGCATGGGAACCTGGAAAAGATAGGGGAGGACATTTCCTAATCAAGAGGGAACCAATTCCACATGATCCGGTACCTGTAGGGCCAAATCCAGTAATAGGTACCCAAAAAAATAGAGGAAAATTGGAATAAGGCTATAAGGGAAAACACAACAGTGGCCACTAATAGATCTGTAATTATGCCTGCCACTGTGTTACCACCAAAGCATGGGACGCTCTGGAAAGTAATGCAAGCTACCTTTGGGGTCCTCAACAGTACATATCCAAATCTAACCAAAGAGTGCTGGCTATGTTATACCATTAATCCACCTTTTTATGAAGCTTTGGGGTCCGCAGCAAAATCCAAACGTGTCAATGGATCAAATCCGCGGGAGTGCCTTTGGAAAACGGGGAAAGAAAGTACCCCAGGAATATCAATGGCACAAGTAAGTGGAAAAGGAAGGTGCATAGGCAATATACCTCGAGATAAAGATCATATTTGTCAGGTAAAAATGGCTGTAACCGACTCCCGCAAGCCGGCTCAATGGCTGATCCCTGCTGCGAACACCAAGTGGGTTTGCAACACATTAGGGGTAACCCCGTGTATATCAATATCTAATTTCAATGAAACATCCGAATACTGCATTCAGGTCATGGTAGTCCCCCGGATTGTGTACCACCCAAAAGACTATGTGTATGCTCATCAATTCACCCCAAAACACCACTTAGACAAACAAGAACCGTTTACAACCCTCACAGTTGCTGTATTACTAAGCATAGGAAGTGCTGGAGTGGGGACAGGAGTGGCTTCCTTAGTGAACCAACAGCAAGGATTTAAGGATCTCAGAATTTCAGTAGATGAAGATTTAAGTAAAATAGAAAAGGCAATAGACGGTCTCGTAAAATCAGTAAGATCTCTTTCAGAAGTTGTATTGCAGAATAGACGGGGATTAGACCTGTTGTTTTTACAGCAAGGGGGACTGTGTGTAGCTTTGCAAGAGGAGTGTTGCACCTATGCAGACCACACTGGGATAGTAACTGACACCATGGCTGAGCTCCGAAAACAACTGGAGCAGCGCAAGAGAGAAAGGGAGGCCCAGCAAAATTGGTATGAGTCTTGGTTTAAATATTCACCCTGGGTAACGACCCTCTTGTCGACCTTAGCTGGACCAGTGATTTTAATAATTTTAGGGCTTGTTTTCGGCCCCTGTATTTTCAACAAAATAATTAGCATTGTAAAAAGCAGGTTAGAAGCCGCTCACCTCATGTTAATACGAGCAAAATATGAAGCCTTAAATGGGGAAGAGGAAAAAGATTACCTGGAGTTAAGTAAGAGGGAATTACAAAGATTTAGCGAACAAAAGTAATAATATAGAAAAAGGGGGGACTTGTAATAAATAAGAGGCCTTTTGTTCTCCTGACAGACTTTAGACCTTGGAGGAATATCACCAAGATTTGTGAAGTCAGAATGTGGGTTGTTCTGCTTTGATCCTCTGACAGACAGACCTTGAAAAAGATATCGCTAGAACTTGTTAATAGTTTTGCTCTGCTTGATAGGCCTTAAAGTAAAAAGCCAGAATGTATTTTGCTTTGCTTGCATAATCACATATTGTTTTAAGTGCCAAGAAAGGAGTCAGTGGCTGAAGAAGACTACTCGCCCTCATCCCCCGACCACCAGAAGGCAGAAAAAGACCCCCTAGCAACTGGAGGAGCATGCGCTGAACTACTAGAGGAGGAGCACGTCACCCAAAAACCTAACAGCTTAAAAGGAACAGACTAAGGGGGGGTAGGGCGCAGCAGTAGTTAATGGAGCGAGACTCTGCTGCCCAGCGCTGAATTTGCTTTTGCTTTCTGTAACCAATAAATCTTTAAATTGTTATTCGATCTTTTATGGCCCATTGCGCTCATTTATAACACTCAGCATTGCAGTGCCTGCTCACAGCCTTTGGCTCCTGCAATCCTGCCCTCAAGGATCTGCTCTCACCAGTCCCTGGGGAGCTTTTGGCAGTCCCTGCCCACAGTGGGGCCACTGATGCTCCAAGGGACTTGGAGTTTTGCTTCTGACTCCTGGAGCAGCTTCTTCAACCTTCTCTCAGTGCCTGAGGCTCCTGGACTCAGCCCCAAATCCACCCTGGGGATCATTAAAATAAAGAAAGGACTCAGGAGCTCTTTTTCTCCCCCCATTTGTCATCAAGTCTCCAGGTCTTTTGCAGCTGCTTGGAGTCAGTTTGGAGTTCTGTTAAGCAGGAAGATTTCAAAGTGCATCTCATAACTTTATTTTACTCAAGGGAAGGTTTTGAAGTTTTTCATTTCAGAGAGGAACTGATAGAAGCGTTCTACAGGTGATCTTCATGCTGAATGTCTCCTTAGGAGCTCTGGGCACCGAGAAGAATGAGCCCCTTGCAGACTGACCCAGTTTGGACAACCTGCTCCTCACCCCCAACCTCACCAACTCATGATATCTCCCACTTGGGACTGACAACCAAAAATATAAAAAAAATTCATCAATTTCTCTTTAAAACAAAAATGTTATTAAATTATAACATTTTATTTTTCTGGGATATAATATTATTATTCTATACATATAAACCTATTTTTTATAATTATATTAATAATCTTTATATTATTACCAACCAAATAAATTATTGGTCATTGTTTCCAAGTAAGACAAATCCCATAATTAATAATTTAGCTCTATTGGTTATTTATTTCTCCGTCTTCAGGATAATTTGTAATATTTGTAATCATTTTATCATCTTTATTATCAACTTTGTATCAGACAGGGTCAAGGTGGGCACTTAAGGGTCCAGGGAGACATTTTTGGGGCACAGTGAGTGAAGTTTTGGGTCTGGGGAAAATATTTGGAAGAAAGTCTTGGCTTCAGAGTGGTACTTGGGGGTCCAGGGAGGCACTTGGAGGTCACGGAGGAGAATCTGGGACCCTTCGGGGTCCGGGCGGGCACTTAGGGGCTCTAACGGGGCTCTGTGGGGCGCGGGGGATGATGGGAGTTGTAGGCACAGGTATAATACGGGTTAAAGGGGCTGCGGAGCATCATGGGAGCTCTTGGCGCAGCTGCAGTGTCTCTCCGTGAGGCGCGGGGCATGATGGAAGATGAAGTCTCAGCTGGAATGGCATTTTACTGGAACCGTGGAGCATGATGGGAGCTGTAGTCCCGGAAGTGCCTCTTGTGGAGAGTTTGGGGTCCGGGAGGGCACTGCGAGGAGCACTTTTGCATCTGAGCAGCGACTTGAGGTCCTTCAGGGGGGAGCGTATGCGGTTCGGGAGAGCTTGGAGGGATTTTGGGGGGCGTTAACCGGGCTCTTCAGGGCACGGGGCACGGCAGGAATTTTAGGCGACTGACTGGGTTATGAGGTGCTCTGAGCTCGCGGGGGATGGCAGGAGACGAATTCCCAGAAGTGCCTGTAACGGGCATCTGCGGGCTTGGGAGCATTCGGGGACGTTTTTGGGAGGTTCCCAAATGGTCGCTGAGGGGACACTTCGGGATCCTGGAGGTTCTGGAGGACATCTATCGGACATAAGGGGGAACACCGGGGTTCTGTGGAGCGCGGGGCATGACGGGTATTGTAGTCCCGGCTCCAATGGGACTCTATGGGGCCGCGGGGCATGACGGGAGTTTGAGGCAGAAAGGAAAGATGGCGCCGACTCAAGGCACCACCCTGAGGCCCCGATCCCCGGTGCTGAACCTCCTTGGTGGCACCTTGGGCTGGCACACACCTGAGGAGTGTGTCTATTTTCCCTAGGGAAAATTAGGAGTTTTAGGTTGCGTAGAAAATAACAAAAAGGAGAAACTCCTCTTTCCCTGAGATTAGCCAACTGTCCAAGCAAAGCAGGTCCCAGGTGAGTGAGGGCAGACAGGATGGGGTTGGGGAATGTGGAGCAAGGTTGTCCACACTTGCTCAGACCTCAAGGAACAGCTTCTCTGAGCAGGCCAGATCTCCTGGGGAGAGACCCTGGATCAGTATCAATCACAGAATGCTGCAATCACCTCTGCTTTAAAGACAACAGTAATAAAATCCATTCTTTAAAATAGAAATGGATATTTTTAAGGAACACTTCAAAATATTTCTCCATAACAATTATAGGAAACATTTATAATGAACTGCAACAGACCAGAGGGAAATTAAGGCAGAGCCATGGTTTGTTAGGAAACCTCTCAAGGACTCCAAATCAGAATCAAACTCCAAAGTTTCTTCAAGTTTTAATGGGTCCCAGAGTGGAACATGAATGAGAAAGTGTCCCCAAGCATCAATCAGGCAGAGAACTGGAGGCAGAGATGACAGGTGGGGACAAAGAGAAGCCAAGTCTTGGTGCCCTGGGGCACAGCAGGGTCTGTGCCACCAAGGGCTGGGAGGAGACACCTTGTCCTGAGCCACTGGGGCCTCCTGGCACAGCCCCAGCAAGGCTGGGCACTGTCACCCCTTGACCTGCCCTCAGCTTCTCCCCACATCCCAGTGACCTCAGGGATCTGCTGGGACCAGTCCCTGGGGAGCCTTGGTCAGGAATGGCCCTGGGGGGCTCCTTCATGGTACCAGGGACTGCAGGTTTTTCTGAGGCCTTTGGGATTTGCTTTTGCCTTGGAGTCTTGAGATCTTTGTGCAATCATAGTCTCCAATTATCTGCTTTAATTAGTCTCTTGAGAGCTTTTGTCAGTAACAACACTCACTGGGGCTCATTAATGCTTCAAGGTACTTCCAACTTTTTGAGGTACTTTTCTTTTTCCTTTACTCTCTGAGAGGTTTTTGGGCAATCATGGCCTCCAGTTCTCTCCTCCAAGGAGTCCATGAGGAGCCTGTGTTGGGGATGGACCTCAGTGGGTCCCATTAATGCTTTCAGACACTTTGGGTTTTTCTTTCACCTTGGACTCCTGGAAAGGTTTGTGCAATCTCCTCTCAGGCCCTGACATTCAAGGGCTCAGCACCAAATGCACCACGGAGCTCATTTTAAAAAAGCAGCCATGACAAACATGACAAACCATGGCTCTGCCTTGATTTCCCTCTGGTTGAGAACTATCCAGTAATTTGTTAGATTGAGTATTTTGGCTGCTTTCATCTTGATATTTTCATCACCATTTTCATGAATAATGCTTGGTAAAACTCTAGAGGTGTTTCTGCAAACAAAGATTATGGCTGATTATCAAGATACAATTTACAGATTTCTGTAGTAGATTAGTGACAGTTTTTCATTCTCTTTCCTCAACCTCATTTTGGTTAGGAACGATAATTCTGTTGTCCACAGAGCTGACACCTGTTTAATTCCAGAATAATGTCCCCAATGTCCTTTGCTGCTCAGCTGTAACACGCTGTCTGTGGGTGGCAAGGCTTGGTGGGTCCTTTCCCCTCTGCCTGGAGAGGTGCCTGGTCCCAGTCCCTGAGGGCACCCAGGCTCCTGGATGGAATTTGTGTGGAAGTGCCTCAGTGTCACATCAGCCTTCACATGGAGCCCCGTGGATCAGAGCATTTTCCAAAGAGCTGTTGGGGCAAACAGGGAGATTTGGTCCTACAGGATCTGTAAAACAACATCCCATAACATCCACTTGTTCTAGCACAGAACACTTGGCTGCAGGGTCATATTCCCATCCTTCTCACCCTCTCAAGGTTTCAGGATTCAAACAGTGTTGTCTTTCCACAGAGCTGTTCCTTCAGCTGGCTTGGGAGGGTCATTTGGCCTCTACACCCACACTCTGGCTCCATTATTAGGACTGGTGCATCCAAACCCTTTATCTCCATGAGCAGCAGTGATTTGAGGTGGATGTTCTTTTTTCACATTTGTTTTAAAAACTGCAATATCAATAATTATGCTACCTTGCCATGGAATTGAATCATCCAATTGTTCACTATTGTTTAACAGAATTACTTCAATTTTCCTTGATAATCTGCACCCATTACTCCTCCCAAGACATGAACACTTCAAGGCCAAGCTCGAGTGAGCATTTATCAAACCAAAGTGTCCTGGAGGAATCTGAATTCCTGTTCCAGTTTTGATAGCTCTCCTTTGCTTCTGATTTATCCTAACTGATTCTAATGCATAAAGGTCCAGCCCTGCAGCCTCTGGGGTGGCCCTGTCAGGGGCCATCACCCCCAGAATAATTTCCCAGGTAGTCAAAGTCACTGTCCATGGCTGTATTTTCAAACTGGGTGCAGCCATGCACATCCAGGGGGTTTCCGTTTTTCCAGTGGGCCCATTGTTAAGAGTATGGAGCACATCTGTGAGGTGGGATTTTCATTGTGATAAATTCCCATCTCCTATTTTTTTCAACTGCTCTTTTAACAACCCCTTCATCTTTTCAATTAATGCTGCAGTCTGTGGGTGGTCTGCTGTACAAAAAACTCATCAGTCTTACCCTATTTTTCACAGGAAAAGACAAAGCATTCCACATCCTAGTGTCATCAAACCCTATAAAAACTGCCAATTTCATCCTTTCCTCCTTCATTTGTTGTATACAATCTCACAGAGTTCACCAGTGGTGTTTGGGTCTTGGCCAGTAATTTTGTGTAGAGTATTATGTGTTACATCCCTGAGCAGCAAAAGCTAAAAAATTAGTATTTGGAGCATAATTTTACAATGTCGTTATACATATGTGAATATACATACATCACATTTTTATTATATTATATATATATATATATATATATATATATATATATATATGTATGTATATATATATGTATATAATTACTGATTATAATATTACTCTTTCCTTTGCACAAATGAATCCAAGCTCAAGATTCAAAGCCTTTTCTGTCACTCCATGAGGGAGCATTTTGACAGCAATCATTCTCTCTGTTGGTGCTCTTTCTGATATGCTGGTAACAAAATTCATCCTCATCTTCCCAAACACACAAGTTCTTTTCATTTTTCCATATTTCAATACATCCAGTGGTTCAACTTCTTTCAGCTGACTTCCCCATTGCTCTCACAGTGCTCCGAACTCAGCCCACTCCAGAGTCAGGAAACTCTAGGGAAGGTTTTCCCTCCACCTGAGAGTTTCGGACAGGACTGATTCCTTACATTTACATACAAAAAGCAACATTTTGTGGTGATCTAGCCAGACCACACCAACTTTGTTTTACCAGTGGGCAGGGTCAGCAGCAGAGACACAGATATCAAATTCAGGAACCAGTGTAATTTACTGTAATTCATTCTGGTTTCATTCTCCTATTGGGCTCTTCCCAAAGCCTGGCCAGGGCTCAAGGAGGAACCAAGGGAGCTGACTTTGATCATACACCTCAAACAAGGTCAGATGTTGGATTTAATGGTCTTGTCCAGTTTCTGAATACAGAAAGGTCAATCCATGTTTTATTAATGAATGGATACATCTATCAGAGTGCTAATGACTGTGCATATTTCGCTAATATGATACAAAGATAACCTTTGTTTGGAAGGTTCATCCAAAGGTCACCTTTGGCTCAGGGCCTGTTGTCCAGGCCTTGGCACTTCGTGGACGTGATTTTATGCTGGGCTTGGCAGTGCTGGGTGAACGGCTGGACTCGATTGTTCAGAGGACTTTTCCAGCAGAAAGGATTCTAAAACTCCAGGATTCCATCTGCTGGATTCAGCTAGATCCATGTTGGCAGCATTATTTTGGTCAAAATTTTTCCTTTTGCTCAGCTCTTGTGGCCTAAGGCTTCAGCCCCTTTAGCTCCTGGTGCTCAGCTGCTCATGGTGAACGAGACAACTCGGAGAGAAGAATAGAGTTCATCGAGTTCCTTCTGGGACACTGAGAAGGGAGGCCGTGAAAACAGGAGAATTGTGTGGTGTGGTCTCCTCTCTGCCCTTCATACCTTTCAGCACTTTGAACTAGCCAAGAGCTTTTTCCTAGAGTTCCATGAAGCAGCTGTTCCTGCTCCCAGCTCTGGCTCTTCCCAGTCTCTGACCTTGACTGGTTTTGTCCCTCTTGCTGTGTGCTCTGTTTCCCCTGTGCTCAGTGGCTGCTGCCCAGGGCTGTGGAACTGGCACAGATCAAGGGCTCCAGCCCCTCCTTTCTCTGCCCTTGGAGCTGCCTGCTCACAGCAGCCTTTTCCATCTGGAAGCTCCACATGGACAGGGAGTTCCCACCTCTATTCCCTGCACAACCTCCAGGAGCCCAGAGCTGCCATCTCGAGTCCCTGCTGGCAATGGGGGCTCCCAGGTGCCCCAGGCTGCTGTGACACCACGGCACATGGAGGGAAGAGTGGCAGGGGCTGTGCTGAAAGTCAGGTCCATGGGCTGCTGCTGCTGTGGGAGTCATTTATCCAGCCCTGCCCAGAGTCAGGGATCAGATCCAGGCACTGCTGCTGCTCCCTCGGGATCAGCCACAGTTTGGGTGTTGCTGTCAGTGCCAGCAGAAGCGGTGGCTGGAGCAGTGGGTGCTGACAGTGCCCTAAGCCAGGGGCCAGAGGGGTCCCTGGGCAGGGGCTGGGAGGGAGCTGCCCCTTGTTCTCCCTCTGCCCCACACAGAGCTGGGCTGGGCACAAGTGGGGCAGCACAGCAAACAGGGAGCCTGCGAGTCTCTTCCAGCCCTGTCTGCTCAGAGTTTGGGCCTTGGAGCTGCAGGTGGGCAAAGGCAGCTGCTCCTGGTCCCTCTGTGTGTCCCCGTGTTCAGCAGTGCTGCTCCATCAGTCTGTGCCCAGCAATGGGGAACAGCCTCAGCCCTGCAGGGCCAGGAGCCGCCGGGCTCTGCTTGAGGAGCTCAGCCAGCGGGAAGGAGCTGCTCCACATGGGAACCTTTTGAGGAAATGAAAAAGGAAAAAGAAAAGAAAAAATCGTCTATAAAATGTGAAAGAGAAAAACAAAAACCATGTGTGCAGTGAAAAATCTTCTGTAACTTTAATTAAGAAGTAACTGATCTTTTGAAAGATGAAACTAATTTATTTACTTTGTAAATTAGCTGATGGCATTGATATACCTTACTGGCCTCAGTAAACTTATTAAAAAATATTTTGGGAGTTGTTTTCAATATTGTTAATGTAAATTGTGGTGAAACTGGTGTGAAGCATAAAGAAATTCCCTTGTGCCCTGCCAGCTCTGCGCAGGACTGACAATCTAAACTCTGTCACAGCCCAAATCCTTTAGAATACTGTTCCTTCTCACCCTGTGAATGAGTTGCACATTCTCTTTGAAGCTGAAGGGGTTTATTAAAGAGTATCACTTATGGCTTTTTGCTTGGTTTGGAAGTGCAGGACAATTCTCCATCCATCAGCTCCAGACTGCACTGCCTTAGGAATATGGCCCGCTTGACAGGTTTTGTCCATTGGTGGCATTTCTAGAGGAAGAAGAAAGTGCAATTGCACAATTCCAGCCAAGAAGGAATGAAGAGTGGGACAGAGAAACATCCTGTGGAGATACAGGTGTTCAGCTGGGACTGTGGAGAGTTTGGGTTCTTGCCAACTGGCTGTGTGTCCCTAACTGCAATGTCTTGGCCTGCAGGAGCATCTCACTCACCTGCAAAAGCAGAAAGCTCAGGTGGTGTGCTTGGAAAGGGCTCATCTGATGCAAAGCTGTCAGAGCAATGTGAGGGCAGAGCCCTGTGCCCAGGGCTGAGCCCAGCAGAGCCCTGGCAGAGCCCAGAGCAGACTCAGCATCCACAGAGCCCGGCTGGAAGAAAAGAAACTAGAACCTACCCATGAGCTGAAGGCTCCTGTCCTCCTTGTCCCAGCTCCCACGGTACCCAGGCCATGCTGGCCGTGCCCAGAGCAGTGCCCAAAGCTGCCCAAAGCTGCCCAAAGCTGCCCATCATTGCTGCCTTGGGCAGCAGAGCAGGAGGGCAGCACATGTGCCCAGCCTGCAGCCAGCCATGGCACATCCAGCCCCTCAGCAGCTGCCCAGAGCCAAAAAGCACCTTGGCAGCCCACTGAAGGATTCATGGCACCTGCCCCAGCAAAGGGGGAACCTTTGGTGCCCGGCCAAGCTGTGCCATGCCCAGATCTGGGAGCATCCCCCTGGCTGTGGACTCACCCACAAACTGGTTGTGGAGCTTGTCTGTGAAGAAGGTGCCAGAATCAAAGTCCATCATCTTCAGCTGCCCAGGCTGAGGAAGAGATTGTCATCATTGAGGCTGTCCTTGGTGTCTCCAGCAGCAGCCCCACCTGCTACAGCTTCTCCAGGGGCTCCTTCTCCTTTCCTGGGGGCCAGACCACGCTGTCAGTGTTCTGCCCAGGGCCCCAGCCATCAATGAACCAGACAAGCAGGGGGGATGGTGGCCACCAGTGCTTGCCACACCAGGTCTCCAGCTCAGCTCCAGCCCATGAACTGTGTGTTCCCTTCTGATGATCACTGATCAGAGTAACAGGCAGGACAAAACCAGTCTGGTTTGCTTTTCCAGTGATTGCCAAGAGATGTGTGCAGCATATACATGCCAGGCCCCCGGGTCCAAATGTGCACGAGGATCTCTCCCATCTTCTAGGGTAGATGAACACCCTGCAGCCAAGGATCCCAGAAAAGGTCTTCTAAGGACCCTGGACCCTGTCCAAGGGTTGCATGGATAAACACCTCTTAATAACGTCTTGGCACTCTGAAAAGAGAAACCAGAAATCATTAGTTGGAAAAGTTGCTCTCCCCATTTCCATGCCCAGGCCATGCTGGGTGTGCCCAGGGTTGTGCCTAAACTTCCCCATTGATTCTCTGTTTGGAGGAGAGCAGGAGAGCAGGACATGTGCCACCTCCTCAGCAGCTGCCAGAGCAGGATGCTCACGAGCCCGCTGCAGTCTCCCAGCACTGGTATTTCCCCTGTGCCCAGAGATGAGGATCCACCTTGAGAAAGCCCTCGTGGGAACAAGATCCATCCCCAGATGATCTCCTGGCCCCTCCTGAACAGGTGCTTCCCCGTGGCCAGGTGGGACAGCAGGAGGCCCAGGGACCAGATCTTTGCTGCCTCACTGTGGTAGCGTTGGTGGTGGAACTAGTCTGGAGGGCTGTAGGATAGGGTTCCTCTGGAATACAGATGGAGTTCATCAGGGGGATGCTGCTGCTCCCAGAGCCTGGCCCCAGCATCCCTGGGCATGCAGGGGCTGCCCCAGTGGCACGGGGTGTGACCCACTGCCCTGTCGCCAGCGCCTGAGACTTGTGTACAAACTCGGGGTTGGAAAAGGATCCATTGGTGCTGGAACAGGGCAGGAGAAGCCCTGGGAAGGCCCAACACACAAAACAAAAACACACCCAGTGGTGGAGAAAACCCATTCTTCTCCCTGCATGGCCCCAAAAGATGTTAATAAATCAAGGCAAACAGGGGGAGCAGGGCAGTTCAAGCCCTTTCTTGCCTGCACACCAAACTGGCCGGGGCATGGGGTCAGACCCCCCTCTCTGCTACCCCCACGGGGGTTTTGTCGGCCTGGCTGCTCCAGCTCCAGCACCAGCCCAGGGCAGAGTGGGTGCTGAAGGCTGTCGGCAGGGCTGGGAGATGGTCCCCCTCACACTCCCACTCAAATCCACTTGGCTCAAGCATTAATCCCATCCCAGCTGCAAAAGGGGGAATCCCCGGTGCTACACCCAGGCTGGGCCATGAGATGCCCAGGAGCATCCCCCAGGAGGGCTCACCTACAAACGGGGTGTAGGCTGTCTTGGAGGAAGGTGCTACAGCCACAGTCGATCAGTTTCAGCTGCCCAGTGGCCAGGCTGAGCAGGATGGTCTCTGCTTTGATGTCCCTGTGCAGGACCCCGCAGATGGTGCAGAGCCTCACGGCCTCCAGCACCTGACGGAACAGCTCCCACACCTCCTGCTCCGGCAGCAACCTCCGCTCCGCCAGCAAACCCGAGAGCTCCTGGCACCGCTCTGGACGCTCCAGCACCAACAAGAAGCTGTTGGGCAGCTCAACCCAACCCACTGCAGGAGCTGAATGACACCAGCACACCCAGAGGGCACCTTGGCCAGCAGCACGATCTCCAGGGGCACGATCTCAGTCGGGCTTGGGCCGTGCCAGGGCTCTGGGACCCTTCACCCCATCCAGAACGCTCTGCATTCCCCGCTCACCCCACGCCCGCTCTCCCTGCAGGGCTCCCGGTGGCTCCCACCCTGATGGGACCCGGTTCCTCGCCGCCCGGCACGCCCCGGCTTCACCCACTGGCCCCACTCGCTCTCCAGCTTGCCCCAGTGCCGGATGCGATCCCGCGGCACGTATTCGATGGGCACTGCGAGCAAGGGGCAGCAGCGGGCTGAGCTCACCGCCTTGCTGCCACACCCCGACAATTCCTCCTTCTCCTTCTCCTGCTCCTCCTCCTCCTCCTCCTCCTGCTCCCGCCGGCCCCGCCACTCCCCGGGCACTGTCCGAGAGCCGCGTCACCGCCCAGACGCTGCCGCAGCCGCCGCGGCCCAGCAGCGAACCCAGCCGGTTCCGCTCCTTCAGGCCCTGCTACGCCTTCCCTGCCGGCGAGACGCGGCTGTCAGCGCTCGGCCCGGGGCCAGGAACGGCCCCCGAGCGCCCCTCGGCCGCCCCGGGCCGGGCAGCCCCAGGCGTTCGCTCTTTGGAACGGGACAGCGGCGGCTCGGGGCCGGCGGCCGCGCTGCCGAGCGGCGGAGCTCGGGCCGGGCTCAGGCCAGGGGGAGCCGAAGGGAGGCGATGCCGCCCCAGCCCCAGGCACTAATGCCCGCCCAGCAGAGCCACCGCCAGCACGGCCAGAGCCGGGCGGAGGCGAGAGTGCGGCAGGACGGGCGGGGACAGGGACGGGGCAGCCCTGGCTGGGGGCATGGCCTGGTCTGGAACGGGGAGAGGGAGACTGGGAGAGGAGGGGACAGCGGGAGAGGGAGCGAGAGAGCGTGCAGGACTGCGGAGAGCATGCGGGACTGTGAGAGAGGGAGAGAATAAACAAGAGCGAGTCGACACAGCCGCTTCTTTCGCTGCTGCCGCTGCTCCTACCGCGACCGCTGCTGCCCCTGCTGAAACTGAAGCGCCAGGGCCGTTTGTCCGCGTGTCTGTTTGTCCGTTCCTCGCTCACCCCTGTGCCGAGCCGCTCTCTCCTCACTGGCAGCCTTTGAGTCTCTCCAAACACGGGAACTTTGCCATGTTGAGCCAGGATCCAGTCTTTACTCCTGCACAGTGGCAGAGGAATCCCCTTGGTTTATGCTGTACATTGTCCCTGATGAGGCTCAAACACTGTCTGAGCACATGCCCTGAATGCAGAATTTGTACCTGACCCAAGCAGTGTACTTGTGTCTCCAGCATTCATTTCCAAGAAAAAAAGGGAAAGGCAAACTGTGGGTATTTTACATTGTCTAAAACTTGCCAAGTCATGGATCTTAGAGCTGAGATCCATTTGGAACTAATGGGATGCAGAAGTAGTGCAAGATGGAAAAGGGAAGCATAAAAATAAATAGAGAAAAACATCTTGGTTTATTTCTTTCCATTTTCAATTCACTTCTTTAAAGCTGTTTTCAATTTTCCCAGAATCTTCTCCACCATCCTGTTTGCTCTGTCCAGGAACCTTTCCTGGAGAATAAGGCGCAACTTCTGTCACAAGATGTGCCACCAACTGCAGCTTCTCTTGGCTTTCCACACTGTGCGAGCAGCACAACTCTTACCTCAAATCAGGACAAAGGTTTTGAGAACTTGGCAACTTGTTCTTTCTTTTCCTTCTGGGCTGGAGAGTTCTGCCATAGGTAAGGTTTTCATTGTTACCATTCTAACCTAAGAAAACAGGAGGTGGTACCAGGAATTGATAGGGAATGCAACCATGACTGAATGCAGAGAAAGAATCTCCAGAGCCTGCAGCCACAAGTGGAGAGTTGTGTGATGATCATTCCAACACCCCTATGGACATCTTGAAAGTGAAAATGGGCTGGCAGAGGGAGATTGTTTCTGTGTTCAGATTAGCTGATTCTACATGTCTTGCACTGGTGTAAATCAGAAGTACCATCAGTTCATGAGAAGCACCAGAAAAAGCTGGACATCTCACTAGGTGACTGAAAACATCTGAAAAGGAGAAATGCAGGGAATGAACTTTGTCTGTAAGAAGGGTAATTTTGCCTAATAATTTCCAGTTCATTCCCTTTGCTTTTGTCCTGTATAGCAAGGCTATTTGCATGCCAGTTTCCCCATGAAATAAGGACCCTGAGCTTGTGGAAGTGCCTGAAGGATGCCCTGTTCCTCTGCAGGACACTCAGGCTGAAACAGGAACCTGGGCCCTGTCTGGGGAAGCCTCCTCTGAGCTGGAATTTGTGCTGTGCTGGGAGAGGAGGAGCAGGGGAGAAGGCTGGGCGCTGTGTGGCAGGAGCAGGAGGTTTGGGCCGCAGGACATTCCGCCTGCGCCGCTGCCCCGCAATGGGCGGCCGTGCCCGGGGCTCTGGGCCCGGCCCCGCGTGCGCTGAGCTCCCGACACTGCGGGAGCTGCCCGGGCTGGGCTCAGGATCCTGCTGGGGCTGGGCAGCAGGCTGGGCTCCCACTGGGACCAGCAGCAGCTGGAAATACCTCTGGGCATCTCCATTTTCTGCTGCTGCATGGAAGGAACAAGGAAGCGAGGCGAGAGGTTCTGGATTCTCTTTGTTCTGGTGAATTTTTTCATTTGATTTGATGATCCGGAGGCAATTTCTGTGATGGCCTCTGTCAGCTGATTCTATTTCAGCAGCACCAGCAACAGGGCTGCGTTTGAGCACTGCAAATGTGGCCTTTGTGTCTTTAATTCTCCTCGACTTTGTGCTCAGGGACTTGTGAGCATTTTAAGATCTGCAAATCATGATGCCTTCAACAAAGAGCCGGAGTTCCCCATCACAAAAGCACCCGGGGTAGCACTGATTGAAAAAGGCAATTTCAATTTTATGGATAAAATTCAAGCGGCAAGCAGAAGAGGGCAAGAGCAGCTGTGATCTACAATTTCCAAGGCAAAGGCAAAAAAAGCCTCCTGCTGCCACCTCAGAGTGAGTAAAACAGGGCTGAAAGCAGCGCTGGAACTCAACCCTTTCTCTCTGTGAAGGCTGGGTCAGGGCAGCACAGGCAGGCCCTGAGGAATCAGGGCTGTGTGTGGGTGGTTGTTGCTCTGCTCCAGAATTCACCTGGAAAAGGCCCTTGGGAGCGAGGCAGGAGCAGGTGGGAAGGGGCCGGTGCTGCTGCTGCTCCTGCCTGGGAGCCCCGGCTGGGCTGGGCCGGCGCCCACTGAGCTGCGGCTCCTGCTGCTGCCAGAGCCGGGCGGGACTGGGGACAGGGAATGGACACGGGGACAGCAAAGGCCTTGGGCAGGACTGGGGACAGGGAATGGACACGGGGACAGCATAGGCCTTGGGTGGGACTGGGGACAGGGAATGGACACGGGGACAGCAAAGGCCTTGGGTCTGCAGGGATGTTCACACTCGGGCAGCGCCAGCACAGAGCTTCATCCCACAGTTAACCCCGAGGGAAAGGCTGGGAAAGGCTCCATTTCAGCCTTTCTTTACTCGTCACTGTGAAGGGAACAAAATAAAAGGGAAACAAGCTGGGCCCAACCCCTTCTCTTTTGGGAGGAGCCATGAGGGGCCTTGAGGGGCCATGAGAGTCTGTGAGGGGCCATGAGGTGCTGTAGGAGGCTGTGAGGGGTCCTCAAGGGCTGTGAAGAGCAATGAGCAGCCATGGATGGCTGTGAGGGGCCATGAGGGTCCATGAAAGGCTGTTGGAGGCTGTGAGGGGCTGCGGGAGGCCAGGCACCTCTTGGAACCAAGGGTCCGTTGTGACACTGCAGAACCAAGAAAACTGATGTTGGCAGTACAAAAGCTCATGGAGCCAAAGTCCATTGTTATATTGTGGGCCCTCAGGGAGCCATGGAGACCATTATGGCACTTTGGGACCCACTGGAGCCAAGGGGCCATTGTGACACTGCAGGGCCTTGTATGACCAAGGGGTCATTGTAGCACGGCAGGGCCTCATGGAATCAAGGGGATCGTAGTGACACTGTGGGGCTCTGTGAGACCACAGGGACATTCTGACTCTGTGGAACCAAGGATACCATTGTTACACACTGTGACACCAAAGGGCCATTGTAGAAGTCAGGGAACCAATGAGACCATTGGGACATCACAGGGCCTCATGGAACCAAGGGACCATTGTGACACTGTGTCACCATGGATCCAAGGATACCATTGTTACCCTAGGGAACATTGTGGAACCAAGGAGGCCATTGTGAACAGGTAGGGGAACCTGCTGATACCATTATGAACTTCAAGTTCTTGTGACACCAAAGGGCCATTGTGGAGCTGCAGGGCCTCGTGGAACCAATGAGACCATTGTGTCACTGCGGGATCTCATGGAATCCTGGAGACCATTCTGCGACTCTGAGTCCGCATGAAACCAAGGGACCATTGAGACACCACAGGGCCTCATAGAGCCAGAGCAACCACTGTGACTCTGCAAGGTCTAATGGGCACAAGGGGCCATTGTGACACTATGGTCCCCCATGGAAGCAAAGGGCCAATGTTACACAGCCAGGTCTTGTGGAACCAAGGGGCCATGGTGATTCTGAGGAGCCCAATAGAACCAAGGGGTAATTGTGACACCACAGGACCTTATGGAACCATGGAGACCATTGTGACACTCTGAGACCTCATGGAACCAAGGGGCCATTGTGTCATTATGCAGTCCCATTAAACCATTTTGACACTGCAAGGCCTCAGGGAAGCAAGGGGCCATTGTGCCACTGCAGAGCCAAGGAGAACATTGTGATATTGCTGGGCCTCAGGGAAACAAAGATCTGTTGTGATACTGTGGGGCCTCATGGAACCAAGGGGTAATTGTAAAGCTTAAGGGCTCCAAGGACCCAAGAATATGGAACAGATCTGGTTGACTTGGCCTCCTGGGGCCAGAACTGGTCCAGCTGACCTTGGCATGTTGAGGGTTGCTTCTCATCTGCCCCTGAAATCTCAAAGTTCTGTGCTTTCCTTTTTGTGGGAAAGAACTTTCTTTCTCCTCCATGGTCCCAGTGGCCAAAATTGGGATACCTCCAAATTTGATTATATCCAAGGATTGTTCCCATATGAAACCTGCCGGGACAGACAGCTCTGTCTGGCCATGGTCTCATAGGGACGACATTGCATCTGCCTTTAAAGCATTGGGAGACTGTGCTTTTCTCCCATGGAAAGAAACATCTTTCATGTCCAGGCATACATGGCCAAATGAGAATCTGCCTCTAAAATTCCTTGTATCCAAGGACAGCTCCCAGACAAAAGCTGCCAGGAATGTCTAGGTTCCCATGGCTTCCTGAGGGCCAGCTCTCATCTGCCTTTGAAACATTGGGGCCCTATACTTTTCTTCCTATGGAAGAGAACTGTCCTTCTTTTCCAGATGCCCATGGACAAAACTGGGATTTGGCCTCCCAAATTCTGCCTATCCAAGGATTGCTCCCAGAGAAATGCTGCCAAGGCAAACAGGTCTGTCTGGCCTTGGCCTCCTTGGGACTGCCTCTAATCAGTCTTTGAAACACTGGGGCTCTGCCCTTTCCTTCCTGTGGAGAAGAATTCTTCTCCGGTGGAGAAGAATTGTCATTCCAGTCCAGGCACCCATGGCTGAAATGGAATTCCACCTCCTAAACTCTACATATATCCAAGGGTTTCTTTCAGACAAAAGCTCCAATGACAGACAGGTCTGGCTTGCCTTTGCCTCTGATCTGCCTTCAAAACCTGGGGTTCTGTGGTTTCCTTCCTTTAGAGAAGAACTGTCCTTCTTGTCCAGGTGCCCAAGGCATCAAATCATTGACCACTAGATAGGGACAAAGGAGCTCTGTGCTCAGTGAAATGGAGACTCAGGAGAGCAGAGGAGAGCCCTGAGAGAGATGGAAGGGTGGTTTCAGGGATGGTAGATCCTTCTGACATAGTGGAAAACAGCCAGAGGAAAAAAGAATTAATGCCAAGGGCAGCTGGGATGGTCCAGAATGGACAGAAGGAGAAAGGAATTTCTCTCCCAGGGCAGGGCTGTGGTGCAAGACGTCCCCCAGAAAGAGTCTGGAGCAGCCCAAGGCTCTGTGTGGCCAGGCAGAGGCAGGCAGGACGCAGAGCTGTCAGCAAAGGAAGGGCCAGCGAGGTGGGGCAGCCGGGGGATGACGACAGCCTGCAGAGACAGAGGCGCAGGGCATGGACACCGTAGGACAGCCTGGGCTGCAGAGGGCACAGGGATGGGCAGCAGCTGAAAGGCCCTGCCAGAGCCAACTGCTGCAGCACTTGGGCCATGGCTGCTGGCCCTGGGCCTGAGGCCAGCAGGGGACAAGTGAGCCTTGCTGTGCTGGGGCCTCATTGCCTCCTTGTCCCTGCTCAGCAGCCTGGCAGGGGCCGCCCCATGGTCCTGCCCTTGGCATTGCACATCCCCAGAGCCCAGTGCCCCGGGAAGAGCCCTGAGCAATGAGGGAGGGACAGGATCTGCCTTGCCAGGGGCTGGGGCTCAGGCCTTGGCCCTTTGCATTCCTGAAACACATTTTTTTTTTTTTGCTCAGCATCAGAGACACCTTTCCCTTGTTTGTCTCCATCTATCATCAGTGCCTCCAGTGTTTGGCTCTAACTGGAACCTTGGGGCACTTTCTGAGTCCTTTCCCTCAGTGGGACCCATTAAAACTTCAAGAGACTTTGGCGTATTAATATTATTTTGAATTCTTTAAAAGTTTTTTTGAAAAACACTCTCTTAGGGACTGAATCTGATTTGAAAAAAGAACAAACTCCTGAGCAGGTCATTAAAGTCATTGTGTTGTGGCTCCTGGCACAGAGGGAGATAATGGCAAGCAGGAAAAGCTTCAAAAAGACATTTCTGCTGAGGAGCAGCTCCTTTCACAGCCCAGCAGGGCTGAGGGCACTGCCTGCAGGCACTGAGGGCACAGGAGCCAGGCACAGACAGGCTAAAGGCAATCAGGACTGGGAAGACATTGAGCTGAGACTTCACTTGGGGAAACATCTTCACAGCCCTGGACATGGTGAGTGTGTGGGTGCAGGGCAAGGTCTCCTGTGCTCCTGGAGGGATCTCCTGGAGCCAGCACAGCCCACAGCCTGGGGGATGTGTCAGGAGGATTCTCCCAGTTTCTCTGAGGCACAGGAGGAGGAGGAGGATGTGCTGCAGAGCGGGGCTGCCCTGGGCACTGTCAAAGGGACAGGGCAGGATGGCTCCTGCTGCCAGGGACGGCTGCAGGGGCTGAAGCTGGGGCTGCAGCCAGGGCTGCCCAGGGCTGTCCTGCAGAGCAGCTCCTGCAGCCCTCAGGGCTCTTGGCCAGCCCAGGGCATGTGCCACCTGCCAGGGGCAGCTCTCAGCCTGCCTGGCAGCTCCCCAAGGACTGTGGGGAGAAGTTGGAGGTGGAAGGAGCCACCCCCATCAGGGCAGATTCCTCCTGCTGTGCAGATGGTGCTGCATGGCCAGGGCTGCTCTCAGCTTTCTCCTGAAGGGAAGGGAAAGGGGCTGTCAGGTGTGTCTGTGTCACTGAGACTCCTGCACTGTCCCACTGGGGACCAGCAGATCTGCCTCAGATTTCCCTCACAAAGTTCCTCCTCACCCTCCTCTGCCTACAGACAGCAGCAGCAGCAGCACCGTGGGCAGTGCCTTGAGCTGGGAAGTGTGTGCAGGGCAGAGCTGAGCCCCCAAGGCTGGGCTGGGCTCTGGCACCACTGACAAGGACAAGACATGGAAAGAGAGAATCAGCTCCCAGTAGGAAAAATTGCAGGCAGCAGAGAGCCAGAGCAATCTGGATACCCTCCCTCTTCAGGTGCTAGGGAAAGAGAGAAGGGTTTAAAGAGACTGACTTTTAAATTGGAGATTTCCAGAAGTCCACTTTATTTTTCCAGCACATTTTAAGTTTGATTACCCTGAAATAGGGGGAGGTGTAATGAGCCAAGTGCACCTGGGTGGGACCGGCAGGTCTGAGTACACTGGGGCACAGGGAGCTGTTTTCCCTCTGGGCTCGCCAAAGTCATGCTTACAGAAATGATGATGATGAGAATTTTTGCCACCTCTGAGAAAGGGGAAGTAACTCAAAAGCACCTCCTGGCTGCTTTTCAAGCTAAGGTGAGCTTGAAATTTAAAAATTTGAGTGAAATTTTCCCAGAGAAAGAGAAGGAATTTTGAGTGAATTCTTAAGAAATTAGCATAGGATTGACTCCACAAAGTTTGTGTAATTTATCAATGCCTTTTTTTCCAGTGCATGATGCCCCGAGACAGCAAATGTCCAACAGCAGCTCCATCAGCCACTTCCTCCTGCTGCCATTGGCAGACACGAGGCAGCTGCAGCTCCTGCACTTCTGCCTCTTCCTGGGCATCTCCCTGGCTGCCCTCCTGGGCAACGGCCTCATCATCAGCGCCGTAGCCTGCGGCCACCACCTGCACACCCCCATGTTCTTCTTCCTGCTCAACCTGGCCCTCACTGACCTGGGCTGCATCTGCACCACTGTGCCCAAAGCCATGCACAATTCCCTCTGGGACACCAGGAACATCTCCTACTCAGGATGTGCTGCACAGGTGTTTTTCTTTATGTTCTTCATTTCATCAGAGTATTTCCTCCTGACCATCATGTGCTACGACCGCTACGTGTCCATCTGCAAACCCCTGCACTACGAGACCCTCCTGGGCAGCAGAGCTTGTGCCCACATGGCAGCAGCTGCCTGGGCCAGTGGCTTTCTCAATGCTCTGTTGCACATGGCCAATACATTTTCCCTGCCCCTGTGTCATGGCAATGTCCTGGGCCAGTTCTTTTGTGAAATCCCTCACTTCCTCAAGCTCTCCTGCTCCAAATTCTATCTCAGGGAACTTGGGCTCCTTGCTCTTACTGCCTGTTTAGCACTTGGTTGTTTTGTGTTCAATGTTTTCTCCTATGTGCAGATCTTCAGGGTTGTGCTGAGGATCCCCTCTGAGCAGGGACGGCACAAAGCCTTTTCCACCTGCCTCCCTCACCTGGCTGTGGTCTCCCTGTTCCTCAGCACTGCAGTGTTTGCCTACCTGAAGCCCCCTTCCATCTCCTCCCCATCCCTGGATCTGTCCCTGTCAGTTCTGTACTCGGTGGTGCCTCCAGCCCTGAATCCCCTCATCTACAGCCTGAGGAACCAGGAGCTCAAGGCTTCAATGAGGACAATGATGATTGTATGGTTCCAGAAAAAGCAAACTACTTGCCTGATTCCAAAAATCAGTTGTAATAAAAGTCCTATTTGATTCTTTTTCTTAATTGCATTTCAGAGGTTTTCCTTGGTTTACTTTTTAAATATTGTCCACAAAGATATGTCATTATATGTACAAATTATCATTTTGTTTTTCTTACCCTGTCCTGTGGCAACAGACAATGTCAATGAGGTGCTGCCATTCCCTGTGCCCTTTCTCATTTAGATTCTCTCCAACTTTGCTGTGGCCACAGACTGTGTCAGTAAGGAGCTTTGCTCTCGGTGTCTTTAAATGAAAGAAAGGATCTCCCAGCAAAGTTTTCTCCAGAGATGTCCCTTTTGTTCCCTTCTCTGGAGCTGCAGCAGCAATGTCTGTGTGCAGAGCTGGGGCAGATCAGTGCTGGCACAGCAGCTGTGCCCAGCAGCAGCAGCACTTGGTGTTGCCAGTGCTGCTCCCGTGCCACTGCCCCGCTGCCCTCCTGCCCCTCGTGTTGCTACAGGGCCTGAGTGCTCTCGGGGCTGGGCACAGCCCTGGGGGTGGCAGTGCCGGGGCTGCAGCAGGGACAGGCCATGGGCACTGCTGGGGCAGTGCTGACGCCTCAGGCCAGGGCCTGGGGGCTCCAGGCTCCTTGGCCAGGCTCTCTCCTGGGGCTGGGGGATGGGAGGGAAATTACTCAGGTTTGTTGTGGCCTCTGCAGTCAGCCAGAAAGTTTGTTCCCATGAGCTGTGAGTTTCCTGTCCCACTGCAGACATCATTGCTTAGAGCCAGGGCTGCCTAGCAGCCACCCCCAAACTGCCCTGAGCATTTTCCTTGGGTTCACCTTTGCTTTTTTACTTTTCCCTGGTCCAGATTTGTTCCTATTTCCCATCTCCGTTCCAACCCCTTCAAACAGCCCATCCCTGCTTGCCCTTTCCTCTCTAGCCCCACTCCTCATTTCATTTCCGGAGCTGGCACAATGAGAACGTCCCTTGGGGAGCAGGATCATCCTACAAGTGCTTCAGGAATTGTCTGCAGGCTCCTGCAGTGCCTCGTGCTGCTCCCTTGCCAGAGACACCACAGGCCAGGGGGACACATCTGGGCTGGTGTGTCTGGGTGTGGGGGTCCCTGTTCTGGGCAGTGAGGAGGGGCTGGAGAGGCTCTGCAGGACTGACAGGATGGGCTTTGGGGTCTGTGTGGAGAAACTGAAGGGCTTGGGCTGCTGTATATTCTGAAGAGGAGGCCCAGGGCTCATCTTGCAGCTGCTCCAAGGGTGTTTTCACAGAGAAATTCACAGAGAATCACAGAACCAGACAGGTTGGAAAAGACCTTGGAGATCATCAAATCTAACCTGTGCCCTGACACCACCTTGTCTCCCCTGAGCCTCCTCCAGGATTAACATCCCTAGCTCCCTCAGCCACTCCTCACAGGATTCATGTTCCTGTCTCCTCACCAGCCTTGCTACCCTTTTCTGGACACACTCCAGCACCTCCATGTCTGTCTTAAATTAGGGAGGTCCAGAACAGAATGAGGACTCAAGGTCGAGATCAGGTCTGCTGCACATGGGAAGAATCCCTGCCCTGGTCCTGCTGGCCACATTTATAATTCAGGCCATTGAATGCCAATGGCATCCAGGTTCCATTGGCCTTCTTGCCTACCTGGACACACTGCTGGCTCATGTCCAGCCTGCTGTCCAGCAGTGTTCCCAGGTCCCTTTCTGCCTGGCCACTGTCCAGCCACTCTGTCCCCAGCCTGTAGTGCTGCAGGCATTTGTGTGACACTTGGTCTTGTTAAACCTCAATTTGTTGGATTGGGCCCATCCTGTCCAGATCCATGTGCAGAGCCCTTCTACCCTCCAGCAGATCCACACTCACACCCAGCTTGATGTCACCACAGTTCCATGAGGCCTCCCAGTGTCACAAAGTCTCTTTGGCTCCCTGGGGCCCCTTGGTGTTACAAAGTCCTTTGGATCCTTAGGCCTTAGAGTGTCACAATGGCCCTTTGATCCCCCAAGGCCCTGCAGTGCCACAGTGGATCCTTGGTTCCATGAGGTCTCGCAGAGCAACAATGCTGTCTTTGGTTCCAAAGGGTCACAATGGTCTCTTGGTTCCAAGGGACATCACACTGTCAAACATGTTTCCTTCATTGCAGGAGTCCCTGAGGAGCAGCACTGGCCCCTTGGTTCCATGGCCCCATCATCACACGAGGTCCTGCTCTGTCACAATGCTCTGCATGGTCCCACAAGGCCCTGTCACTGTGGCCTCTTGGTTCCATGAGGCCTCCGAGTGCCACCATGAATTCCTTGGTGCTGCAGTGTCACAATGGAGCCCTGGTTACACAAGATCCTGCAGTGTCACAAGGAACCCTTGGTTCCATGGGGCACCACAGTGTCACAATTGTTCCCTTAGGTCTAAGAGTCCTTGCAGTGGAACAATGGCCCCTTGATTCCATTGGGCCCAGGCTCTCACAAGGCTCTCCTTGGTTCTGCAGTGGCACAATGGCCCCTTGGTTCCACCAGGCCCTGCAGTGTCACAGTGGCCTCTGTGGTTCCACAAGGACCCAGACTGTCACAATGGACTCCTTGCTTCCATGTAGCCCCACAGTGTCACCCCTTGGCTCTGTGGTGCCATGTCATACACAGTGTCACCATGGTCCTCTCAGTTCCACGAGGCCCTGCAGTGTCACAATGGCCCCTTGCTTCCCCAGGGCCCTGCAGTGTCACAATCATCACAGGATCACCCAGGCTGGAAAAGAACTTTGAGAGCATCAATTGCAACCTCATCACCCAACACCACCTTGTCACCCAGACCATGGCATGAAACATTTCCAAGGACGGTGGCTCACCTACGTCTCCTGGGTGCCCTATGCCAATGCCCAATCACCCTTTTTTTGAAGAATATTTCCTAATGTCCAGCCTAAACCTCCCCTTGTAGCTTAGGGCTGTGTCCTCTTGTCCTATCACTGTTCCCTGGCTGCACCCTCCTGTCAGGGATTTGTAGAGATTGATGAGGTCTCTCTTGAGCCTCCTGTTCTCCAGGATAAACATCCCCAGCTCCCTCAGCCACTCCTCACAGCACTTGTGTTCCAGACCCCTCACCAGCCTTGTTGCGTTCTCTGGACACGCTCCAGTTCCTCCATGTCCGTCCTAAATTGGGGGCCCAGCCCAGAACTGGACACAGCACTCGAGGTGCTGCCCAACCAGTGCTGAGCACAGGGGAAGAATCACTGCCCTGGTCCTGCTGGCCACACCATTCCTGATCCATAGGAGTCCCAGGACTTGGATGAGGGAAATAGTGGGAACGGGATGGGGTCAAGGTGTTATTGATTCCCAGCTATGAAGGGTCTTGATTTTCATATCCATTCAGATTGCATTAGAAATTGCTGGGGGTCAATATTATTTGCTTATATCTTTCAATAAACGGGAAAAACGACAAAAAAAATGTTCTCTCTGCATTGTTTCCAATAAAGTATATTCACTTGGAATACACTTCTGAAATCTATTCTATTAACCACAGAAGAATTGAATACTTAAATTATTCCCAGAGGTGTTTCTTGTTTGGGTGTTTTGAAGAAATGTTTATTAGTCTTTGCCACTGAATTATTTTACTGAAGAGCTCAAGAAAGAAGAGGCCTCTGGAACAGTAAAATTCATCAGCAATCTCCAAGTTCCTGAGGATCCATCCTCATCAGAGCAGGAATGAACAGAAATGGACACAGCTTTGTGGCTGCCCCAGCTCTGGATGGGCCCTGGGCCTGGAGCAGGAGCAGCTCTGCAGGGCCCCAAGGCCGGGGCTGTTGTGCTGGCCTGGGCAGATGGGATGGCAGCAGGGGCTGCAGAGCTCTCAGGAGCTCAGGGAGAGGGGAGCAGGGCACACAGGGAGCCTCCTTTTGCCTTGGCTAAGCACCTTCCCAATGACCACCCCAAATGGCCACACTCACTGACCACCCCCACTTATCTGAACCACTGACCAGAACCATTGACCATACCCAATGAACACACCCATTGCCAAGACACCAATGCCCATACCCCAATTGACCACACCCCACTGAATTTTCCCACTCACCACACCCTATGAGCACTTTGCACTGCTCACACCCACTGACCACACCCACCAGACTTGCTGACTGCACCCACTGACCCAGTGGCCCCCAAACTGACTGTACACCCACCGACCACTCCCAATGACTGCACCCACTGACCACAGCCCTTTGACCATCTCAGTGACCACCCCCACCTGACTACCCAACTGACCACAGCCGCTGACCACACACAGTGACCATAACCGGACTGACCACACGCCACTGACCACATTCACTGACCCCACAACGGCCACCCCCACTAACTGCACCCATTGACTACACCATTTGACCAAGCATCACTGACCACCCCCAGTACCCACACCAACTGGCCATGCCCCCTCTGACCACAGCCACTGACCACAAGCACTGACCAGCCACACTGACCACACCCACTCAGCACAGCTAGTGACCACATCCACTGACCACACCCACTGACTGCACCCACTGACTACAACCAGTGACCACACCACACCCCACTGACCACTCCCACTGTGAAGACACAAATGCCCACACTCCATTCACATCAACCTCTGACCACCCAACTGACCACCCCTCACTTACCACCCCCATGGACCACACCCCACTGTCCACACCCACTGACAGATACCAATGCCCACACCCCTCTGACCACACCCAGTGACAACACAACTGACCACACCACCACTGACCACAACCACTGACCACAAACCACTGATCACCCAAACTGACCAAATCCACAGACTACCCCAAATGACCACACCCACTGACCACACCTATTATCTTAATTGGAGTTGTGGTTGGGGACAGAGATGACACAGCGATCCATATAACAAAAGCTTTCTGTATTGTTTGGGACCCTTCTCAAATCGAGGCTTTGAATGTCCTGGATATGCACATGTGATTGTTTGGGGTCTTAACACACCCATTTCCCTGGCCAATGATGCATCTGCACTTGGGGTTCAATGAATTGGCTGCGATCCTTTGTATGTGCTCAAATCCCTCCAATCATCGCTCAGCCAGGGACAAGGTTACATCTAGGCTGGTGTGGTGGTTTGTAAAGATTCCCTAAAATTTTTCTCTGCCAGGACCTGGGCAGCTGCTTTTGGATCGGACAAGGACCAATCGGTGTCTGATTTTTAATACTGACACATTGGTACACCAGTGAGAAAGTTTATTCGTCTTTGTGAAACACACATGTAAAGATGAAAAACCCCAGGAAAGTTCTCTTTCTGTTCTTGCCTCAGTACAGGTAACACCAACCTGGGCCCCTCCGTGCAGCCCGCAGGCCTGGCCGGGCCCAGGTCACGGCCGGGCTCTGACTCTGGGCCCCGTTTTTGGCTGGGATCCTGATAGAAATGGGGAGGGGATGCCCACATGGCTGCTAAGATCTTAGATTCCCCAGCCTGGCACAGCCAGGGAGCCCGTGGCTCAGCAGAACATGGAGCTGACATTCAAACCCTGCCCTGCCGCCGGTCCGTGGGGCCTCCACCCTCGGGAGAGCGGCTCCGGGCGGCCGGGCCGTCCTGGGCAGCGCGGCCTGGGGCAGAGACAGCCGGGCCCGCTCCGGCAAGGGGCCACCCTTTGCCTGCTGGGCAGGGGGAGGGAAACCCATCAGCCCACAGCTGGAACTGAATGTAGCAACTCCCAGAAAACAACCATGGAGCCAGAACAACCACCACTGTTTTTTTGGCTGGGCCCTTACGATCCTGGCCCAGCCTCAGCGCGGTCTGAAATGCTCCACCAAAACTGCTCCAGCCGCTGCCCAGGCAAGGTAGTAACTCTTCCATTGCTCAGAATGAGACTTGCAGACACTTTGTTCTCTCTCCTGAGTGAAAGAAAAGGACCAAGATGAAGATTTGCACACAAACAGCATAAAAACACTGAGGTCATACAAAGGGAAGAGTCAGGTCCCAGATGAGGGAAGGAAGAGAGTTGTGGACTGAAATTTCTCCTTTTTAAGCTATGAAGAAGAGACTCTTGTTTCCCTATAACACATAAAAATATTACAGAGTAAATGTAACTGTTTTAACTGTAAATATGAACAAAGACATTGGTGTTAGATTAAGTAGATGTTGAAATAGCTGTGATCCCTTAAGTTTGAATACTATGAAGACCTGTGCTGCTCCCAGAGGAAGAAGAAAAAGAAGAAAAACCTATTTTTTCAAAAATAAAGCAAGCTTTTTTTTAAACCATTACAACCCTTTAAATTTTCCCTACAGTTAATATGGTCCTCAATACTAGTTCTAGGAAAACTTTAAGTTAAAGAAAGGATTTTTACATAGTGAACAAAATTCCATTATCCCAGACACCTAATCATTGTGACATCAAGGCCACGAGAAAACTGTTTATTGTGGAGAAATATCCACAGACTGAAGAGAGAAGTCTCCTCTCCCAATGAATTGGTAAAAGACTATTTTAGAGATGGTAAACTGACTGAGTAGTTTTCTAAACATTTTCAGTGTGAAAGAAAGGAAGTGTGTAGGGGGAGAAAGAGGAGTCTAAAGTTTCATTCTGAGGTTTTTTTCTTTCCTTATAGTTTCCAGTAATAAAGTTTCTCTTTGTACCATTTAAAGTTCAGACTGTTTTGCCTTCCTCAGAATCCTATCTCAAAACAAGAAAATTTCAAATTAGCGAAACAAAACCACTACACCCTGGACCACCAAATCTGTTGGGGATTGTTGGGGGTTGAGTGTTTTTTCTATTACTGTGTCAATTTAAAGAATTTTTCCCATTATCATGCCAATGGAGCTGGCCGGGTTACACCCAGGACCTTTGCAACTCTAGACAAAAGGTGTAGGAGGGAGCTGGGCTTCAGGAGGGGCACTCGTGCTTCCAGAGGGGACTCGTGTTTCTGGGAGCTCGGAGGAGGACCCCCTGTCTGGAGCCACACGGCCAAAGGCAGGAGAGCCAGACCCTCTGCGATCACCTGCCCTGCATATGCCCCCTGCAGCCTTCTGCATCTCTGGACACTGCGAATCACCCGGACACCAACGGTGAGCGAGGAGCTGCCCGCTCCAGCCGCTCCCACCCGAGACCGGCGTGGCCGCGGCCGCCCCTTCCCGCCTCCGCTCCCACCGAGAGAGAGCGTGCTCACAGCTAAAGAAAGGACTGGAACCGAGTAATCTGTTCTGTTTTGTTAGTAATTTTAACAACTGCTGTTGTTTCTGCTGGTACAGTTAGATATATTAGTAAAAGAGCTGTTATTCCTACCCCCTTATCTCTGCCTCAGAGTCCTTGATTCAAACGTTTATTATACTTGGGAGGAGTGGAATTAAGGTCTCTGTTTCAAAGGAAAACTTCTGCCTTTATTGGCAGACACCTGTCCTTCAAACCAGGACACCTGTGCATTGACGTCTCAATTGGCCACACCCACCAGAGTGACCACACCCAACTGACAACACCCACTGACCACACCAAATTGACCACACCCATTGACTACACCCACCAACTGACCACACAAACCCCCTGACCACACCCAACTGATCAAACCCAACTGACCACACCCACCCACTGACCACACCCATTGACCACACCCAATTACCAAACTCACTCACTGACTGCATCTAACCCACTGACCACACCCATCAAAATGGCTGAACCCACACAATGACTACACCCACTGACCACCCAATGACCACACTCACCCCACTGACCACACCCACCTCACTGACCACATCCATCAAAGTGTCTGAACACAATGACCACACACAATGACCACAGTCACTGATCACACCCACTGACCACCTCATGGCCACACCCAATGACCACACACACTGCAATGACCATTCTGTCCACTGACTGCTCCATTGACCACACTCATCTCAGTGACCACATTCCTCTGAATGACCAGACCCGCTGACCATACCCACCCCACTCACCACATACCACTGACCACACCCAACTGTCCACACCCACTGACCACCCCACTGACCACACCCAATGACCCCACCAAATGACCACACCCAACTTCCCAAACCCCACTGTCCACGCCCCCTAACCACACCCTCTGCCCACCTGACCACACTCACTGACCACACCTCACTGACCACATCCACTGACCACATCCACTGACCACATCCAATGTCTACCCCATTGACCACACCCACTCACAATACCCACTGACCATCCCACTGACCACATCCCAGTGACCACACTCACTGCAATGACCACTCTGTCCATTTACTGCTCCATTGACCACACCCACCTCAGGGACCACACCCCACTGCCCACACCCACTGCCCACATCCACTGACCACACCTGCTGACCACACCCAAATGACCACACCGAGTCCACTGACCACTTCCACTGACCACACCCCAGTGACTACCCCAATGACCACACCCCACTGACCACATCCACTGACCTCTTCCACTGACCACACCCCAATGACCACACCCACCCCACTGACCACACCCACTGCAATAACCACTACCTATTGACCACACCCACCTCAGTGACCACACCCACTGACCACAGCCTCTGACCACACCCACCAACCACCCCACTGACCACACCCTCTGACCACACCCACCACATTCACCACACCCATTGACCAAACTCACTGACCACACCCACTGACCACCCCACTGACCACATACCAATCCCAAACCCCACTGACCCTCCCAATGACCACACCCACTGACCACACCCACTGGCCACACCCACTGACCACCTTCACTGCCCACACCCACTGCCCATACCCACTGATCAACCAAGTACAGTACTGACCACACCTCAATGCCCAAACTACACTGACCACTGCCACTGACCACAGCCAACTGACCACACCCACTGAGTGCATCCAACCCATTCACACCCATAAAAATGTCTGAACCCACACAGTGACCACACCCACTGACCACCCCAATGATCACTCCACTGATCCCACCCACCCCACTGACCACACACCCCATTGACCACATCCATCAAAATGGCTGAGCAAAATGACCACCTCCACTGACCACACCCACTGACCACCTCAGAGACCACATCCCACTGACCACACCCACTGACCACACCCAACTGACCACATCCACTGACCACACCCACCTCAGTGACCACACACACTGATCGCACCCACCTGCCCACCCCAATGACCACCCCAATGACCACACCCACTGACCCCCCCCAGTGACCACAACCCACTGGCCACACCCACAGACCACATCCATTGACCACAGCAATGACCGCACCAAACTGACTGCACTCACTGACCATATCCACTGCCCACCCCAGTGACCACATCCCACTGACCACACCCCCACACCACACCCGTTGACCACACCCAGTGACCACACCCAACTGGCTGCATCCACTGACCACACCCACCTCAGTGACCACACACACTGATCGCACCCACTGCCCACCCCAGTGACCACATCTTGTCCACTGACCACACCCACTGCCCCCCACCAGTGACCACAACCCACTGGCCACACCCACAGACCACATCCATTGACCACAGCAATGACCGCACCAAACTGACTGCACTCACTGACCATATCCACTGCCCACCCCAGTGACCACATCCCACTGACCACCCACACACCACACCCGTTGACCACACCCAGTGACCACACCCAACTGGCTGCATCCACTGACCACACCCAACTGACCACATCCAGCTGACCACATCCACTGACCACACCCACCCCAGTGACCACCCACACTGATCGCACCAACTGCCCACCCCATTGACCACACCAATGACCACACCCACTGACCACCCCAATGACCACCCCAATAACCAAACCCCACTGACCCCACCCACTGACCACTCTCATGGACCCTCCCACTGACCACACCCCCTGTATCCCCCAGTCCCTCCCACCCAGCCCATCCTCCTGACCCCTCCCTCGGCCTCTCCGGACAGTTCCGAATCCCGAATTTCCCTCACCTGCCTCGCCCCCGACCCCTCCGGCCACGTCCGGCGCCGCTTCCGCTTCTACCGCGACGGCTCCGAGACCACCAAGGCCAGCCCCTGGCCCCAAATTTCAGTCGCCGTCCCCACTTCAGCTGCTGCTACGAGGAGGAGCTGGATGGGCGCTGTCCCCGCTCAGCGCCGCTGTCGAAGTACCCGGTGAGCCCCAAAAAAATGAAATTCATCCCCAAAATCGAGCCCCCCAAACCCCTAAATTTTGCCCATAACTGAGACCCCAAATTACCCCAAATTACCCCATATTACCCCAAATTACCCCAAATTACCTTTAATTTGAGCCCCCAAAATCCCCAAATTTCCACCCAAAATTGAGCCACAAAATTATAAATTTTCCCCCCAAATCCACCACAGATTTTCTAAAAATTGAATCCCAAGCCCTCCAAATCTCCCCCAAAATTGAGCCCCCAAACCCACCAAATTGCCAAAAAATTGAGGCCCAAACCCACCAAATTACCTCGAATTTGAACCCCAAAAAACCCCAAATTTTGCCCAAAATCCCAAAATATCTCTCAAAACTGAGCCACAAAATCCCGAATTTTCCCCTCAAATCCACCCCAAATTTTCTAAAAATTGAATCCCAAAACCCTCCAAACGTTGCCCAAAATTGAGACCCAAAATTTAGCCCCCAAATTACCCCAAAATTGAGCCCCCAAACCCCCCAAATTACCTTGAATTTGAATCCCCAAAAAAACAAATTCCAGCCCAAAATGGAACCCCCAAAATCCCTAAATTACCCAAAAATTGAGCCCCAAAATCCCTGAATACCTCTCAAAACTGAGCCCAAAAATCCCAAATTTTCCAAAAAATTGAGCCCTAAGCCCCCAAATTGACCCAAAAGTGGGCCCCAAACCCCTAAATTTCCCCAAAATTGACCCTCCAAAATCCCCCAATTTTTCTCAAAATTGAGGCTCCAAACCCCCTGAATTTCACCCCAAATTGACCCAAAATTGAGCTACCAAAATCCCCAGATTTCCCCTAAATTGAGTCCCAAATCCCCCAAATTTCTCTCCAAATTTCCCCAAAATTGTGACCCCAAAAATCCCCATATTACCCCCAAACTGAGACCCAAAATCCCCAAATTTCCTCCTAAATTTCCCTAAATGTCCCCCAAAATTGAGCCTCCAAATCCCCTATTTCCCCCCACCCAATTTTCCCCAAAAATTTCCCCCAAAACTGTGCCCTAAGCCCCTCAAAATTCTCCCCAAATTTCTCCCAAATTGATCTCCCAAAGCCCCGAAATTCCCACCCCAAAGTTCCCCAAAATTGAACCCCAAAATCCCCAAATTTCCACAAAATTTCCCCAAAATTACCCCAAATTTTAGCCCCAAAACCCCCAAATTTCCGCAAATTTAAGCCTAAATATCCCTGAATTTCTCCCCAAAATTTGGCTCCGAAACCTTCAAATTTCCCCAAAATTGAAGCCCCAAAACCCCCAAATTTTTGGGGGTGTGGGATGGGGAAACGAGGGCAGAATTGGGGTCGGAATTGGGGCGTCAGAAATTTGGGGTCACCACGCGGGTTTTGGGGAAGTTTTGAGGTTTTTGGGGCATTTTTGAGGTATTTGCTGACCTGCATTTGTTTTTTTGGGGGAAAATGTTGGGGTTTTTGGGTGTCCATTGACGCAGGTTTTTTTGGGGGTGGTTTTAGGGTTTTGGAGTATTTGCTGATCTAAGTGTTTTTTCTTGGATAGTTTTGGGGTTTGTGGTGTGTTCACTGACCCAGGGGGTTTTTGGGGGACAATTTTTGGGTTTTTTGGATATTTTCTCACCCAGGGGAGTTTTGGGGGCAATTTTGGGGTGTTTGCTAATTCAGGATTTCTTGGGAGGGAGATTTTGGGGTTTTTTGAGTGTTTGCTGACTCAGGGGCTTTTTGGGGGGAAATTTTGGGGGTTTTGGGTATTTGCTGACCCAAGAGAGTTTTGGGGACAGTTTTGGGTTTTTGGGGGCATTTGCTGAGCCACGGGGTGTTTTTGGGTCAGTTTTGGCATTTTTGAGATGTTCACTGGCTCAGGGATTTTTGGAGTCAAATTTTGGGGTTCTTTAGGATATTTGCTGACCCAGGAGGGTTTTCGAGGAGAAATTTTGGGGGTTTTGGGTGTTCATTGACCCAGTGTTTTTTTTGGGGTGGTTTTGGGATTTTTGATGACCCAGGGTTTTTTAGGGGATTCAGTTTTGGGGTTTTTGGGGAGTTTGGTGAACCGGGGGAGTGTTTTGGGGTTTTGTTGACCCAGGGTTTTTTGTGGGAAATTTTTGGGTTATGGGGGTGTTCACTGACCCAGGGGTTTTTTTGGGCCAAACTTTTGGGGGGTTTTGGACTATTTGCTAACTCTGGGTTTTTTGGGGGAGATTATGGTGTTTTTGGTGTTTTTGCTGACCCAGGGGTTTTTTTGGGGCGGGGGGCGTTTCTCAGCCTCAGCTCAGTTCAATCTCCTTCCATTGGTCGTCGGCGTCGTCGTGGGCGTGACCTCGCTGCTTCTCCTGTTCCTATTGGCTGCTTGGCTGTGCCGGAGGAGGAGGGGTCACTGCGGGGGAGGGAGGAATTCGCCCCCTGATTTTCCCCAAATCTCCCATTTTAACCCCAAAATTTCCCGCCAGTCCAAAAATAGAAAAAAACTTTTCCCCCCAAATCACCAATTTGAACACAAGTATCTCGACTTCTGTCAAAAATTTGCCAAAAATTTGCCAAAAATTTGCCCATTTTAAACCCTAAATTTCCCGCTTGAATTCCCAAATTCCCCACTTTGATCCCGAAATTGCCCCCAAATTTCCCACTTTAAACCAAATTTCCCCATTTTAGTCCAAAAAAGACCCTTTTGTCCCCAAATTGTTCTTTTTGACACAAAGTTCTACACTTTACCCCAGAATTGGCAATTTTGCTCCAAATTTTTCCATTTTGACCCTAAAATTCTCCCTAAACCACCCATTTTTACACCAAATTCTCATTTTGATCCCAAATTTTCCCAAAATCACCCATTTTGACCCAAATTTGTCCATTTTCACCCTCTCCTTTTGACCTCAAAATTCTCCCTTTTCATCCAAACATTGACCTTTTTGCCTCCAAATTGCCCATTTTACCTCAGGATTGTCCATTTTACTCAAAAATTCCCCATTTTGACCTCAATTTCCCGATTTTAATCTCAAATTTCCCATTTTGCCCCCAAAATTGTCACTTTCAATCCAAAACTGACCCTTTTGCCCCAAATTACGCATTTTGACTCCCAACTGCCCATTTTGAGCCCCAAATTTCCTTGGAAGCTTCAATTTTAACGCAAATATATCAATTTTATCCCAGATTCAGCCATTTTGGCTGCATTTTGATTTCAAATTTCACATTTTCACCCCAAATTTCTCATTTTAGCCCAAAAATTAACACTTTTGCTCCCCAATTGTCCCCTCTGGTCCCAAAATTGGCCATTTTGCCCCAAATTCCCCATTTTTTTTCTTCAGATTTGACCCTTCTCTCCTAAAACTCCCAGTCTGTTCTCCAAATTTCCCAAAATTGCCAAATTGTTCACCAAAAAATCCTTTTGCCCTAAAATGCCCCTTTAAGGGCCCAAATTCCTCATTTTTGACTAAAATTTCCTGTTTTGCCCCAAACTCTGCCCTTCTGCACTCAAATTGCCCATTTCAATCCCAAATTCCCTATTTCCCCCAAATCTCTACATTTCCCCCCAAATTTCTCATTTTTTACCCCAAGTTTTCCATTTTCCTCCCAAACCAAACCCGTCCACCCCCACACTCCTAACTTTCTGCCCGAAATCACCCCAAATTTCCATTTTTGCCCCTCAAATCCCCCATAATTTACCCCAAATCCTCTATTTTGAGCCCAAAACTTTGATTTTACGGCCAAAAATTCTCATTTTATCCCCAAAACTTCTGTTTTACCCCCAAAATCACTAATTTTGCACCAAATTTCCTGTTTCCCCCAAAACTGCCTCGTTTTGTCTCTGAACCGCCTCAACCCAACACCAAAATCCCCAATTTATCTCCTAAAATCTCCTTTTTTCACCCCAAAAATCCTCAGTTTGCTCCAAATCCATTGTTTACACCCCCCAAATTGCTCTTTTTTCTCCAAAATGAGTCTTTTTGACCAAAATGCTGGATTTTACCACCGATCCAGGGGGTTCTCGCTGCTGGGGGCTGAGCCCTGGTGATGACACCAGGACTTTGCCCATGGGGGACCTCGAGGTGGCCGCCTGAGCTGAGCTACGTCCACCAAGATGGCCGCTGGTGCTGCTGAGACCACGCCCCCAAGATGGTTGACAAAATCTTGAGACCACGCCCCAAAATGGCTGACAAAATCTGAGACCACGCGCCCAAGATGGCCGACAAAATTCTGAGACTACGCCCCCAAGATGGCTGACAAAATGCTGAGACCACGTCCCAAATATGGTTGACAACCTGCTGAGACTATTATACCGCAAACGCTTTGCTGTAGTTATTGGGTCACTACGGTAGTTTTTAGCAACTTTTTCCCATGCTTCTATATCAATAGTAGAAAAGGGTACTTTTACTAGAACTCTCCCTCCTTCTGGTCCCACAGCCTGTCTCAAAGGGAGTTGTAGCACCTTATTTCTCGTCCTAGAAGACACAGGCCTTCTGGGAGGAGAATGGGCTGGAGTACGTATTCCTTCTGAATCATCATCTCTCTGTCCCCAAGTTTGAGGAGGAGATTTGAATAGGTCACTCATATCCTGTTCCTGCATATCCAAATTGTGCATTTTGTCTAATCTGGTACACCGCTCACCTATATCACATGCTGAACAACACCTTTTAAGTTTCCCTTTATTTGCTTTCCTTTCCTTCTCAAGGGCTAAAACTAAAGGGTCAGAGGGTGCCTTAATCCCACAGTCTCTCTGCCATTCAGGGTGGTTTCGGAGAGAGAAGAACATATCACAGTAGGAGACCTCAGTCCATTTGCCCTCTCTTCTTAAAAACAGCATTAGTTGCAGCAGAGTATCATAATCTAAAGTCCCAGTGGGTGGCCACCTTACTTCGTGGTCTAGTCTATAAAGTGGCCACCAATGGCTAAAATATTTAATTAGGGTGGATTTATTTTCAGTGCTGCCAGTTCCTGCAACTTTTCTCCAGTGTGTTATAATGCACCCTAAAGGGCTGGCTTTAGGGACTTCTGTGCTCTGTGTAGATCCCATTCTTCTCTTTTTGTCCCCTGCCTACTTTACACCTAAACTTTTCCTTACTGAACTTTAGAATTTCCTTCCAATCCCCTTCACACACACAATACCAGCTGCTGGATCAGTCAGTTTGTTTCCTTTCTCTATCTGGCTGTCTATTAGGTTCACAAATCCCAAGGATCACGCCCAAACCGTTGGAAAGGGGACCCCTTTTCACTCGTCTCAGTACACAAACAAAGCACACAATGTACCAACGCAGCACACTCGTTATTGTACGAACACAGCACACTTATTATTCATACTTTTTACTAACAATCATTATATTCTCAGCACAGCTACAGTCCCGCTCGCATCACACCGCACACTACACAACAATTCTGCCTCTGAAGCAAATACCCCACACTTACTCCCCTCCTGGGTACGTCTCACTCACTCATTCACTCTCTTTGCTCACAATGTCCGGACTCCAACACACACACCACCTCAGCTCCGATGACACGGGAGCAGGAATTCACTCGACCCGCGATCGAGGGTCGCTCCGCGGCTGCTCTATCAGTCAGCGAATTCCTTCACCGCCCCCCTCCTCCCTTCTCGACAAGGGAACAGAGCGGCCCCACCGGTGTTTGTATCCCTTCGCCGGTAACTCCACCGGCCCGCTGCTTGCAAGCCCGACCTACCCAGGGACTTTGTTGTACGCAGGACGTCTCCTGCGATTTATCAACAATCACGCGTGCATATGTCTTACAAACCCCCCAGAATTAATACGTACCGTTTCATCTGCCAGCCAGTGGTCCTTTCTGTCGCTGCAGTAAGTGAGCCGGGGTCGGGGTCTCCTCCAGGAAATCCCAGGGCACGCCGTGGAGTCATCCGGCCCTCAGCTCAGTCTTGCAGACAGACAGGAAGGTCCCATCTGGGGTGCCAAATGAAGCGCGGAAAATAGACTTCACAACCCGTAAAGTTGTGGAGTAGGTACGTATTTTATTCAGCGCTGGACGCAGGGGGAGAGCATCCTCCCAAATCCTGCGTACCTTACATGTTTCTAACCTTCTATTTATCCAGGAAGTACATGCATATTCTAAATCGCCTATACATATTGATTATCTGCCCCGCCTGTTTCCCCGCTTCGTATGGAAATTAGCTGCATATTCATTGCGGCTGCGTAGTTTATTGAGTCGGTGGTCTTCAAATGAGTCTGTGGGCAGAAAACGATGAAGTAAAAGTCTTCCTCACTCGTTGAACTTTTCACCTTGTCTTTCCACGCATGCGCTTGTAGTCTCTTGGTTGCAGACTTTGCATTTTTATGGAGAGGGACACTTTCCTATACTTCAGGGGTCTCTTATCGTGCATTCCTTTCTTTATTTAAGCACACAGTGACTGATACTATATGTTGTACATCGTGCATTCCTTTCCTTATAAGCACACAGTGACTGATACTATGTTATATTCTTCATTCTATTTTAATCCTTAAATCACCTGTTTCAGGATGGCAGGAGATGAATTCCCAGAAGTTCCTGTAACGAGCATCTGTGGCCTTGGGAGCATTCAGGGATTCGGGGACGTTTTTGGGAGGTTCCCAAATGGGCGCTGAGGGGACACTTAGGGATCCTGGAGGTTCTGGAGGACATCTATCAGACATATGGGGGGGGGATTCCGGTGTTCTGTGGAGCGCAGGGCATGATGGGTATTGTAGTCCCGGCTCCAATGGGGCTCCATGGGGCCGCGGGGCATGACGGGAGTTATAGGCAGAAAGGAAAGATGGCGCCGACTCCAGGCACACCCCTGAGGCCCCGATCCCCGGTGCTGAACCTCCTTGGTAGCACCTTGGGCTGGCACACACCTGAGGAGAGTGTCTGTTTTCCCTAGGGAAAATTAGGAGTTTTAGATTGCGTCAATAATAACAAAAAGGAAAAACTCCTCCTTCCCTGAGAGCAGCCAACTGTCCAAGCAAAGCAGGTCCCAGGTGAGTGAGGACAGAAAGGATGGGGTTGGGGAATGTGGAGCAAGGCTGTCCACACTGGCTCAGACCTTAAGGCACAGCTTCTCTGAGCAGGCCAGATCTCCTGAGGAGAGACCCTGGATCAATATTAATCACAGAATGCTGCAATCACCTCTGATTTAAAGAGAACAGTAATAAAATCCATCCTTTAAAATAGGAATGGATATTTTTCAGAAGCACTTTGAAATATTTTTCCATAACTATTATAGGACGCATTCCTAATGAACTGCACCAAACCAGAGAGAAATCAAGGCAGAGCCATGGTTTGTCAAGAGTTCCTTGATCCCAATGAGCCCCATGGTGCATTTGGTGCTGCCAAGGAGCTCCATATAATATTTTGGAAATATTGGTTGTCTCTCTGCAGTGCTTCTTTTGGCAGGAGCCCATCTCAGCAGCACAGACACAGCACAAGAACTTCAATGAACCTCTCGGGGATTGGGGCTGAGTCCCTGAACATCAGTCCCTGAGAGGAAGCTGAAGAAACCTCTGAAGAGTTCAAAGTCAGATTCAAACTCCAAAGTTTCTCCTACTTTTAGTGAGTACCACTGATAAATATGAAGGAGAAAACTTCCTGAGGGTTGAAGTAGAGCAGAAAATTGATGACAATGATGTCAAGTCAGACAAAATAGGGCAAAGGGGGAAAAGAAACCTCTCAAGAATTCAAAATCAGATTCAAAGTCCAAAGTTTCCTGAAGTTCTAATGGTCTCACTGAGGGACATGACTGAGAAGGTGTCCCCAGCTGCAGGTGTATTGTTTTTACATTATAGTTTTAAAGTGTGGGTTTACTGTTTTTAGTATATATTTTTTAAGTTTGAGGTTATTGTTTATTTGTTGCATTTTTTTTGTGGGGAGTTTTCCTTTTTTTGAATGAAGCAGAGAGATGGGACTTCTGAGCTGCTTTAGAAAGTGTGGTTTATTTTGTCTGTTTTCTATTCAGGCAGAAAGGGGAAGTTTGTCTTACAGATGGTCACAGCATGTCTTAGAAGTCACAAGACTTATGACTACAAGGTCTTTTAATGATTTATTAACAAATCAAACACTGCCCTCAGTGATATTTCTGTTTCTAATTCAATAATAAGATATTTCGTCTTATTGACTCATAGTAGAGTGTGAACTTTCTTATCCAGTTATATCAGACACGCAAACCGATGCTCTTGCACTCTAAAATTTCTTGTTACCTTTGTAACTACTACTGCTTACTTTTTCTATATTTTAAATTCTAAAGCAAAGTTTCTCTCTACTTAACTGTGTTTAGTTACAAGTCTTGGCTTACAGATCCCACATTCTGAGACTTCCTTGCATTTTGAATTCCAACACCCAGGTTCCAGTTAGAGCAGAACACTGGAGACAGAGATGACAGGTGGGGACAAACAAGGGAAAGGTGTCTCTGATGCTGAGCAAACCTGGATGTGTTTCAGGAATGCAAAGGGCCAAGGCTGAGCCCCAGCCCCTGGCAAGGCAGATCCTGTCCTTCCCTCATTGCTCAGGGCTCTTTCCGGGCCACTGGGCTCTGGGGATGTGCAATGCCAAGGGCAGGACCATGGGGCGGCCCCTGCCAGGCTGCTGAGCAGGGACAAGGAGGCAATGAGGCCCCCGCACAGCAAGGCTCACTTGTCCCCTGCTGGCCTCAGGCCCAGGGCCAGCAGCCATGGCCCAAGTGCTGCAGCAGTTGGCTCTGGCAGGGCCTTTCAGCTGCTGCCCATCCCTGTGCCCTCTGCAGCCCAGGCTGTCCTACGGTGTCCATGCCCTGCGCCTCTGTCCCTGCAGGCTGTCGTCATCCCCCGGCTGCCCCACCTCGCTGGCTCCTTCCTTTGCTGACAGCTCTGCATCCTGCCTGCCTCTGCCTGGCCACACAAAGCCTTGGGCTGCTCCAGACCTCTTTTTGGGGGATGTGCTGCACCACAGCCCTACCTTTGGAGAGAAATTCCTTTCTCTTTGGGTCCAGTCTGAGCCTCCTCAGCTGCCTTTGGCATTAATTCTTTCTTTCTCTGCCTCTTCTCTACTATGTCAAAAGGATCCACCATCTCATGAATTGCCCTTCATGCGCTCCCAGGGCTCTCTTGTGGTCTCCTTTGTCTCCACTCCACTGAGCACACAGCTCCTTTGTCCCTGTACAGTGGTCTCCACAGCCTACCTTGGCATATCTCTGTGCCCTCTCCAAGATGATGGCAAATGAAAACATTCTGTTTATAGTCTAAGAAAATCACCAGCGGCCAAGTCTAGCCAGATCTGTCTGTTCTGGCTTTTCATCAGCGAGCAATCCTTGGATAAAGGCTAAATCCCAATTTTGGGGATTGGCCCTGGACGAGAAAGCTGATTCTTTTCCACAGCAAGGAAGGAACAGAGCCTGAGTGTGTTGCACCTAGATGTTGCTTGGGGTGAGGATGAGTAAAGGAGCAGGAAAGGCCTTTGTGAGGGTTTTACAGAGATGTTTGTTTCAGCCACACATGCATCGTCCAGCATTAGGGGAACAAAGGCAAAGGGGCTTGTGAGGGTCCAGGTTTTGTCATGGGATCAGCAGGTGGGGAAATATTTAGGGACCAATTGCCAAGGGACAGGGGGTGTCCAGTGGAGGCCTTGGGGTGAAACGGCCAACAGGGAATTAGGGTGGGAGTGACCAAAAGGCTGACCGACACAGAGAGGGCACAGGGCTTGTTTTAATTGGGAATGCCTTTCTGGGTCTCCACATGAGTGTTTCAGGGACAGATGAGAGGTGACCACCAGAGGCCAAAGCCAGCCAGACCATGTTGTCCTGGCAGCTTTTTTCTGGGAGCAATCCTTGCTTTTAGGGAATTTTTTAGGGGCAGTACCAATTTCAGCCATGGGCATCAGGAAAGATGGACAACTCTTTTCCATATGAAGGAAAGCACAAAGCCAGAGTGCTTCTGGGACTGATAAGAAGCAGCCCTTGACATGCCAAATTCAACTGGACCTGTCAGGTGGCTCCCGGGAAGCAAAACCAGCCAGAGCTGTTCCATGTCCCCTTGGTTCCATGAAGCCCCAGAGTGTCACAGTGTTCTCCTTCCTTCTGCAGGGTCACAATGGCCCTTTAATTCCATGGTGCCCCACAGTGTCACAATGGTCTCCATGATTCCATGGGGCCTTGCAATGTCACAGTGGTCTCCATGGATCCACAGTGCCCTGCAGGATCACAACGGCCCTTTGGCTGCACCAGGCCCTGTAACGCAGCAATGGCCTCTTGGTTCCACAAAGCCCTGCTGCTTCACACCGGCCCCTTGGGACCCTGCGGCCCAGCAGTGCCACAGTGATGTCCTTGGTTCCACGAGGTTCCACATTGTCACAATGGTCCCTGGGATCCATGGTACCCTACAGTGCCACAATTTTCTCCATGGTTCCATGGGGTCTCCACATTGTCACAATGGCCCTTTCGTTTCACAAGACCCGACAGTGTCACCATGGTCTCTACAGGAAGGAGACCACAGAGCCCCAGTGTCTTGTGGGCTGATGAACAGCAGCCACTAGAGGCTAAAGCAAGCCTGACCTGTCTGTCCTGACTGGTTTGTCTGGGAGCAGTCCTTGGATATACAGAATTTGAAATGTGGAATCTGCATTTTGGAGAGAAGGATGGCTCTTTTCCATAGGAAGGCAAGCATGGAGCCCCAGTGCCTCAGGGGCAGATGAGCAGTAGCCAACGGACCCATCTGTCCTGCCAAGCTTTCATCTGGGAGCAACCCATGGATATACAGAATTTTGAGGGTCAAATCCCAATTTCAGCCATGAGCACCTGGATGAGAAGGCCAGTTTTTTCCCATAGGAAGGAAAGCATAGAGTCCCAGAGTATTTCAGGGCAAATTAGAGGCGACCACCAGAGGCCAAGGTCAGACAGACTTGTCTGTTCTGGCAGCTTTTTCCGTCTGGGAGAAACCCTTGTATGTAGGGAATGTTGGGGGAGAAGTATAAGTTTTGGCTTGGCCATGGATGCCTGGGCAGGAAGAACAGATCTTTTCCATAGCAAGGACAGCTCATGGCCCCAGTGCTGGAAGCAGGTTGCTCTCAGGAAACAAAGGGCAGCCAGAGTTGTTTGTAATGGCAGTCTTTGTCTAGGAATAATTTCTGAATATTTTGGGAAATACTGGGGTGGAATCCCATTTTGGACATGGACGTCTGGAAAAGGAGGACAGTTCTTTTCCATTTGAAGGAATGCCCAGAGCTACAGTGTTTCAGGGGCACATGAGAAGAGACCCTTGACAAGCCAAGGTCAGTTGGATCAGTCAGGCCAAGCCAACCAGATCAGTTACCTGTATCCTTGGATCCATGGAAGCCCACAGTGTCACACTGGCCCCTTGTTTCCATGGGGCCCTGCAGTGTCACAGGGGTCCCTTCCTTTCATGATTCCTTGCAGTGTCAGAATAGTTTCCTTGGTTCCATGGGACTGCACAGTGACACAATGGCCCCTTGGTTCCATGAGGCTGCAGAGTGTCACTATGGCTGTGGGGGTCCAGGGAGTCCCTCCGGACTTTCTGTGGGTGCGAGAACCCCCCTGTCAGACCCCCGAATAGAGCCAGGGGGGTCCTAGAGCTGGATCCAGATCCATGGGAACATCTGCCTTCTCTCAGAGAGGAAATGCAAGCTTTAAGGGAAACTAGAGTGTGAATTGGATAGTTAGCATGTAGAAAAAGTAATTTTTGGGATTGTTTATATTATCAACCACGAGGCCAAGATGGAGGAATTGGGGTGTGGTGTCTTCTTTCTTCTTCTTCTTCTTGTTCTCCATGTTGGTGGGGGATGCTGGGAATCACAGATTGGTTGGGGACAAAACTGGACATAGTAATAAGATATTGTAGTATTGGAAAGCTATTGTAAACATAGAATACGTAGTTTAGAGTATAAAAGATAAGTCCTGCCTTTCGTGGGCAGACTTTCGTCCTGGACACGGTGGTGACCAGACTGCTGCTTGTGAGCAAGAACACTTTATAGATAACAAATAATAAACAAACCTTGAGACCAGACGACTGTCTCCTGCAGTCTCTCTTCGGCAGCTTCAAGAATACCCTGCGCCCTGAACCACCCTCCTATGTCCATCTGAGTGGTCTCGGGCACCAAGAGACCCTCAGACATTGACGATGGTCTTTGTGGTTCCATGTTGTCCTGCAGTGTTACAAGGGTCCTTTGGTTCCACTGGACTTCTCAGGATCACAATGGCCCTGTGGCTGCACAATGCCCAGCTGTGTCACACTGGCCCTTTGCTTCCTTGGGGCCCCACAGTGTAACAACTGTCCCTTGCTTCCATGAGGCCTTGCAGTGTCACAATGGTCTCCTTGCTTCCAATAGATCAAGAAGAGCCCCTTAATTCAACAAGGCCTTGAAGTGTCACAGTGGTCTCCAGTATTCCGTGAAGCTCCACGATGTCACATTCAGCCTTTGGTTCCATGGTGTCCCCCACTGTCACATGAGCCCTCAGTTCCATGGGGCTGCAGTGTCACAAGGGTCTCCTTGGTTCAGTGGTGCCTGTGGCAGGACATGTACCCACCCCTACCACAGACAGTCAGTGCATAAAGAGATAACCCGGGTGAGAGGCCCAGCAAGGCACCATCTCTGGTGCCAAAAGGGCTCAGGCCTCAGCTAAGAATCAACATCTTCATCTGGAGAGACAATGTGGAACAAGATAAAAGAAATATTCTTGACTGAGAGACACTGTTTTACAAACTGTAAAAGACGTACAAGTTTTCACAAAGGCAGAAACTGCAACATGCACACCCTGAAGATGTAAAGGACTTCTTCCTGTAGTTTGGACACAGATTCCATGGTTACTTCGCTGGGGATTGAGGGAAAGGACCTCGATAGAGATGAGACCCCACCAGCAATTGGATATTAAGATACATTGAACACTAAGTTATATTATTTCTTCACTAACTGTAACATTAATAAGTACCTTGAACATCATGCTCTATATACCTGCTAGAAGTCTCTTTTGTCTTTATTCCTGTGTAGTATTAGTATGTTTTAAGATTTATGTCTATCCACTTTCTTTCTATTAAAGGAATAATTAATTCTATAATAGACCAAAAAGCCATTATTAAAGAACTTGGGAGTAAGAGTAGGTTTTGGGGTGCTGACCACCTCCATAAAGCTACTGCCTGCTGCCAGAGGCCTGGAAAAAGGGCAGGGACTTATCTAAACCCCAACATCCACTCATAACAGTTCCACATAGTACCACAATTGCCCCTTGGCCCACAAGGCCCCCTAGTGTCACAATATTCCTTTGGTTCTGCAATGTAAGGATGTCCCCTTGGTCCCCTGGAGCCTCACTGTGCCACCATTGTGCCCTTGGTTCCATGAGTCCCTGCAGTGACACAATGGTCCTCAGGCCTCAAAGAGTCATCATGGTCTCCATGGTTCGATGAAGCCCCACTGCTTCAAAACAGCCTCCTTGGTGCCGTGGTGCCCTGTAGTGTAACAATGGTCTCCTTGGTTCCACGGGGTCAGAATGGACCCTTCATCTCATGGAACCCCACAGTGTCTCTATGGTCCTCTTGATTCCATGGGGCCCTGCTGTGCTAAAATGGCCCCTTGGTTAAACAAGGCCCTGCAGTGCCACAATGGCCCCTCGGCTCCAGGGGTTCCCAAGGAGTCACAACAGTCTCTGTTGTTCCATGAGGTCCTGCAATGTCACAATGGACCTTTGGTTCCATGAAGCCCCACCGTGACACAATTGGCCCCTTGGTTCCATGAGGCCTGGCATTATCAGAATGGCCCCTTTGTTTCATGGAGCTTGGCCCTTTGGATTCATGAAACACATCCAGGTTTTCTCAGTATCAGAGGCACCTTTCCTTTGCTTGTCCCCACGTGTCATCACTGCCTCCAGTGTTCTGCTCTAACTGGAACCTAGGGACACTTTCTCAGTCCTGTCCCTCAGTGGGACCCATTAAAACTTAAAGAAATTTTGGAGTTTCAATTTAATTTTGAGTTCTTGAGAAGTTTTTTGAGCACTCTCTGAGGGACTGGGTCAGATGCAAATAACAGCAAAGCCCTGAGAGGGTCATTAAAGTCCTGTGTCTGTCCTGCTCAGCTGGGCCTGGCTCCTGGCACAGAGGGTAATCCTGGAAACCAAGAAGAGCTTCAAAAATGAATTTCTCTTGCTGAGCAGCTCTTCTCCCAGCCCAGCAGGGCTGGGGCACTGCCTGCAGACACCCCAGGCATAGCACAGAGGCACAGAGAGCTTCAATCAGTCAGGGCTGGGAAGATGCTCAGAAGTGACTGGGGCAGAATCACTCCCAGCCCTTGACACAGGAAGCCTCTGGCTGCAGAACAATGCAGCTGCAGCTCCTGGAGTAATCTCCTAAAGTCGGAACATCCCAATGCTTACAGACTCAGTGAGTACAATTCTCTGAGTATTTCTGGTGCAGGGGAGGTGAAATGCCCATGAAACTTTGACATGATGAGGGTTTCTAATCAGTCATAGAACATTTCCAAACAAGAATTTTTACAAAAATGAAGAAATTTTTCTAAGATTTTGTTTTAAGTTTCCTGCTATTGGACAATGGCAGGGAGGGGCAGAAAAATATTAAAAGTGTTATGAATTTTGGAAAATTCCTGAAACATCCAAACTGCAATATTTAGTGATCAGTAGGTTCACAGGAGATTCCTGATGTGCTTTCAGCCACTCCTCTGCCCATGGACAGCACCAGCATCCTCTTTGCTGGACCCATCAGGCTCAGTCTGACCTGGACTTTCTCCAAGCTGCAAACAGAACCTGCCACAGCCAGTGCCCAGCAAACAGGCAGGGTTCTGTAGGGCCAAGGAGAGCGCACAGAGATTCAGGATTTGTGAGTGCTGGCAGGAAGGGATCAGGCACAGGGAAACATTTGCAGATGGAATATCTCCAGGAGACAGAGAGATCAGGGAATGAGAGAGAACAAACCCAGAAATGTTTTGGCAGGGGGAGTTTAGTGATCTCCATAGGATGCCCTGCAGTGCAGCCCCTCCCTCTGAACAAGCCCCCTCCCTCCTGTCCCCCAGCCAAACCTCTGCCCTCAGGGTTGGGGGTCCAAGGGGTGAAGCCCCTCATGTGCAGGCAGAGCTGCAGCAGAGCCGTGGGGCAGCTATGCAGCCCCAGGCCCAGTTCCCTCTGCAGAGCACAGGGCGGGGAGCAGCTGCCCAGCACTGGGGTCTCTGGGAGGGGGCACAGCTGGCTCAGGGTGATGCTGTCCCCAGTGCCCAGCTGTGGGCAATGCTGTCAGTGCAGCCAGGGAAGGAGCTGCATCTCCCTGAATCCAATGTCATCATTGGGACACTTGGAAGTGTCCCTGAGATTTCCTTCCAAGCAGGGCGATTCAATTCAGGATGCCAACCTGAACTGATCATCTTTGTGTTATCTGAAAGACCTGTGGGTAAAGGCAGAGGTGTTCTGACAGTGAAAATGCTGTTGGGGTGGTGAAATGAGCAACTTAAGTCCTTGGATATAAAGGTGGAGCTTGACTGTGGTGGATTCACCTGCTCTTAGCAATACCTGGTAATTTGTTAAGGGAAGCTCTCCACCTGAGAAAGGATAAAACCCATAGAAACTATGAAAAGGTCAGAATAACAGACCATCTCCCTTTACTTTCCACTCACCACTTTGCCTCACAGATTTTGCTCTGTTTTCCCTCAGCATAGGAAAAATGCAGAGGTTTTGATATCCAAGAATACCAAGAGAGACACAGGGAGAGCTTATAAAGAAAACATCAGAAGTCTTAAACACAAAAGGGTGTTCAGGGAAGGGTGTATGGGAAATAGCTTTGATTTTGGTTACAGGTATCTAACTCTTCAGTGTCCTTTTCCCCACAGCAGTACCCAATGCCAAGACACAGCAAATGTCCAACAGCAGCTCCATCAGCCACTTCCTCCTGCTGCCATTGGCAGACACGCGGCAGCTGCAGCTCCTGCACTTCTGCCTCTTCCTGGGCATCTCCCTGGCTGCCCTCCTGGGCAACGGCCTCATCATCAGCGCCGTAGCCTGCGGCCACCACCTGCACACCCCCATGTTCTTCTTCCTGCTCAACCTGGCCCTCACTGACCTGGGCTGCATCTGCACCACTGTGCCCAAAGCCATGCACAATTCCCTCTGGGACACCAGGGACATCTCCTACTCAGGATGTGCTGCACAGGTGTTTTTCTTTGCCTTTTTCATTGCAGCAGAATTTGCCCTCCTGACCATCATGTGCTACGACCGCTACGTGTCCATCTGCAAACCCCTGCACTACAGGACCCTCCTGGGCAGCAGAGCTTGTGCCCACATGGCAGCAGCTGCCTGGGCCAGTGCCTTTCTCTATTCACTGCTGCACACAGCCAATACATTTTCCCTGCCCCTGTGTAAGGGCAATGCCCTGGGCCAGTTCTTCTGTGAAATACCACACATCCTCAAGCTTTCCTGCTCACACTCCAACCTCAGGGAACTTGGGCTCATTGCTGTTAGTGCTTGTTTGGTATTTGGTTGTTTCGTATTCATTCTTTTCTCCTATGTGCAGATCTTCAGGGCCGTGCTGAGGATCCCCTCTGAGCAGGGACGGCACAAAGCCTTTTCCACCTGCCTTCCTCACCTGGCTGTGGTCTCCCTTTTTGTCATTACAGCTACATTTGCCAACCTGAAACCGCCCTCCATGTCCTCTCTATCCCTGGATTTGGCATTGTCAGTTCTGTACTCAGTGGTGCCTCCAGCCCTGAACCCCCTCATCTACAGCCTGAGGAACCAGGAGCTCAAGGCTGCAGTGTGGAGACTGATGAATCGATGCTTTCAGGGGCATTAGATTGCTGGCAAATTTCTGTAAATCACCAGTAATAAAAGTCATCTTTCATACTTCTTGTTGGTTTGGTTGTGGGATTCTTTTATGCTTTTTTTTTTCATATTGTCCATAAAGCAATGTTATTATTTGTGCCATTGCACATTTGATTTGTCTCCACATTCCCTGTGACCCACAGATTCTGTCAATGAGGAGCTGCGTACTTGGTGACTTTATATGAAATAAAAGACATCTATCAAAGCAAAGTTTTTGCCAGAGATGCCCCTTTTGTTACCTTCTCTGGAGCTGCAGCAGCAATGTCCGTGTGCAGAGCTGGGGCAGATCAGTGCTGGCACACCAGCTGTGCCCAGCAGCAGCAGCACTTGGTGTTGCCAGTGCTGCTCCCATGCCACTGCCCCGCTGCCCTCCTGCCACTTGTGTTGCTGCAGGGCCTGAGAGCTGGGTGACAAGGTGGTGTTGAGTCACAACTTGGACTTGATGCACTCAGAGGTCTTTTCCAGCCTGGGTGATTCTGTGATTCTGTGATGATTGTGACACTGCATGGCTCCACTGCCCTGGGGGTGGCAGTGCCGGGGCTGCAGCAGGGACAGGCCATGGGGGCTCCAGGCTCCTTGGCCAGGCTCTCTCCACAACACTTGGCCAGGCCAATGCTGAGCAGAGAAAACCCCCGTGAGCAGCCTCAGGCTGGCCGTGGGCAGGCTGGGGGCAAACAGTATGGCTGGTGCTCTGCAAGGGCCCTGCAAGGGGGAGACCCTGGCAAGGAGCAGCAGAGCAGGGGCTGATCCATCCCCACTGCGCTGGACAGCCCAGGGCAGCGTCCCAGAGCATCCTCATGCACCTGCCAACAACATCCCCCCTCTGCAGCCCTGGCCTCTCCCCCACAGGTGCCGCATCCTTGCAGGCACAGACATGGCAGCACTGGCTCAGGAGCCCCTGTTTGCACTGCACAGAGCAGGCGTCAGCACCCCCATGGTGCTGCTGTGGGGAGATGGAGCTGAGTGAGCACAAATGCCATCAGCCCCTGGGGCCAGCAAGGGCTGGGGATGGGAGGGAAACCACTCAGGTTTGTCGTGGCCTCTGCAGTCAGCCTGAAAGTTTGTTCCCATGATCTGTGAGTTTCCTGTCCCACTGCAGATGTTGTTGCGCAGAGCAGGGCTGCCTGGCAACCCCAAATTGCCCCAGGCATTTCCTTTGCTTCACCTTTGCTCTCTTTACTCTTCCTGAAAGAAATTTCTTCCTCTTGCTCATCCCCATCTTCCCTCCCCTGCAAACAGCCCATCCTTGTTTGCTCTTTTCTCTCTCTCTCCACTTCCCATTTCATTTCCTGAGCTGGCACGATGGGAATGTCCCTTGGGGAGCAGGATCATCCTACAAGTGCTTCAGGAATTGTCTGCAGGCTCCTGCAGTGCCTTGTGCTGTTCCCTTGCCAGAGGCACCACAGGCCAGGGGGACACATCTGGGCTGGTGTGTCTGGGTGTGGGGCTCCCTGTTCTGGGCAGTGAGGAGGGGCTGGAGAGGCTCTGCAGGACTGGCAGAATGGGCTTTGGGCCTGTGTGGAGAAGCTGAGGGACCTGGGCTGCTGGACCTTCTGAAGAGGAGGCCCAGGGCTCATCCTGCAGCTGCTTCAAGGGTGGTTTCAGAGAGTCCTAGAACCACCCAGGCTGGAAAAGACCTTGGAGATCATCAAGTTCAACTTGTGCCCTGACACCATCTTGTCTCCCTTGAGTCTCCTCCTTGATAAACATCCCCAGATCCCTCAGCCACTCCTCACAAGATTCTTGTTCCTGGCCCCTCACCAGCCTTGTTACCCTTCTCTGGACACATTCCAGCACCTCCATGTCTGTCTTAAATTGGGGAGGTCCAGAACAGAATTAGGACTCAAGGTCGAGCCTCAGCTCTGCTGCACACGAGAAGAATCACTGTCCTGGTCCTGCTGGCCACACCATTCCTGATCCAGGCCATTGAATGCCAAAGGCATCCAGGTTCCATTGGCATTCTTGCCCGCTTGGGCACACTGCTGGCTCATGTCCAGCCTGCTGTCCATCAGTGCCCCCAGGTCCCTTTCTGCCTGGCCACTGTCCAGTCACTCTGTCCCCAGCCTGGAGTACTGCAGGGGTTGTTGTGGCCAAAGTTCATGACCCAGCACATGGTCTTGTTAAACCTCACCTTGTTGGATTTGGGCCCTGGATCCAGCCTGTCCAGGTCCCTCCAGTCGATCCACACTCACACCCAGCTTGGTGTCATCACAGTCCTATATGGCCCTGGAGTATCATAATGGTCTCCATGATTCCATGAGTCCTCACAATTCCATGAGGTGTCACAATGTCCCTCTGGTTCCATGGGACCCCGTGGTGTCACAAAGTCCCTTGTATCCTTGGGCCCTGCAGTGCCACAGTGCATCCCTGGTTCCATGAGGTTCCACAGTGTCACAATGGTCTCTTGGTCACAAGGGGCACCATGGTGTCAAACATGTTTCCTTCATTCCATGAGTCCCTGAGGAGCAACACTGGCCCCTTGGTTCCATTTTCCCTGCAGTGTCACAGTGGCCCCATCATCACACGAGGTCCTGCTCTGTCACAATGCTCTGCATGGTCCCACAAGGCCCTGCAGGGTCACAGTGGCCTCTTGGTTCCATGAGGCCTCCGAGTGCCACCATGAATTCCTTGGTGCTGCAGTGTCACAGTGGAGCCCTGGTTACACAAGATCCTGCAGTGTCACGAAGGACCCTTGGCTCCATGGGGCACCACAGTGTCACAATTGTTCCCTTAGTTCCAAGAGTCCTTGCAATGGAACAATGGTCCCTTGATTCCATTGGCCCCAGGCCCTCACAAGGCTCTCCTTGGTTCTGCAGTGGCACAATGGCCCCTTGGTTCCACGAGGCCCTGCAGTGTCACAGTGGCCTCTGTGGTTCCACTAGGACCCAGACTGTCACCATGGACTCCTTGCTTCCATGTAGCCCCACAGTGTCACAGTGGCCCCTTGGCTCTGTGGTGCCATGTCGTACACAGTGTCACCATGGTCCTCTCAGTTCCACGAGGCCCTGCAGTGTCACAGTGGCCCCTTGCTTCCCCAGGGCCTGCAGTGTCACAATCACCACAGAATCACCCAGGCTGGAAAAGACCTTGGAGATCATCAAGTCCAACCTGTGACTCAACAACACCTTGTCACCCAGACCATGGTACTCAGTGCCACATCCAGTCTTTCCATATCCACTCACCCACCTCCCTGGGCAGCCAATTCCAATGCCAAATCACCCTTTTTGTGAAGAATATTTCCTAATATCAAGCCTAAATGTTTCCTTGTGCAGCTTAAGGCTGTGTCCTCTTGTCCTGTCACAGTTTCTTGGGAAAAGAGCCTGACACCCACCTGGCTGCACCCTCCTGTCAGGGAGTTGTAGAGAGTGATGAAATCTCCCCTGAGACTTCTCTTCTTGGCCCAGCTCCCTCAGCCCCTCCTCATAGCACTTGAGTGTCAGACCCCTCAACAGCCCTGTTGCCCTTCTCTGGACACGCTCCAGCACCTCCATGTCCTTCCTAAATTGGGGGGCCCAGAACTGGACACAGCACTCGAGGTGCTGCCCAACCAGTGCTGAGCACAGGGGAAGAATCACTGCCCTGGTCCTGCTGGCCACACCATTCCTGATCCATAGGAGTCCCAGGGGTTGAATGAGGGAAATGATGGGAGGGAGGACAATGACAATACATGATTGATTGTCAGCCATGATGGGTCTTAATTGTCATCTCTATTCAGACTGCATTAGAAGGTTCTGGGGGTCAATATCTCTTGGGCATTTCTGATATCAGTCTAGAAACAGGAAAAGACAACAAAACAAAATCCATTTCTCTGCATTATTTTCAAGACAGTATATTGACTTGGAATACACTTGTGAAATATTTCTAAGTATTCATAGAGGAATTGAAAATGTAAATTATTCCCAGGGTTTTTTTTTTGTTTTGAACAAATGTTTATGAGTCTTTGCCACTGAATTCCTGAACTGAAGAGCTCAAGAAAAAAGAGGCCTCGGGAGAAGTAAAATTCTTCAGCATCCTCCAAGTGGCTGAGGATGCATCCTCATCAGAGCAGGAATGAACAGAAATGGGCACAGCTTTGTGGCTGCCCCAGCTCTGGGATGGGCCCTGGGCCTGGAGCAGGAGCAGCTCTGCAGGGCCCCAAGGCCGGGGCTGTTGTGCTGGCCTGGGCAGATGGGATGGCAGCAGGGGCTGCAGAGCTCTCAGGAGCTCAGGGAGAGGGGAGCAGGGCACACAGGGAGCCTCCTTTTGCCTTGGCCAAGCACCTTCCCAATGACCACCCCAAAAGTACACACTCACTGACCACACCTCACTGACCACACCCCACTGCCCACACCCCACTGACCACACCCATTGCCAAGACACCAATGCCCATACCCCAATTGACCACACCCCACTGAATTTTCCCACTCACCACTCCCACTGACGACACCCTATGAGCACTTTGCACTGCTCACACCCACTGACCACACCCACCAGACTTGCTGACTGCACCCACTGACCCAGTGGCCCCCAAACTGACTGTACACCCACCGACCACTCCCAATGACTGCACCCACTGACCACAGCCCTTTGACCATCTCAGTGACCACCCCCACCTGACTACCCAACTGACCACAGCCGCAATGACCACACCCCACCAAATTTTCCCACTCAGCACATCCACAGCCCACACCCACTGACCACACCCACTGACCACTCTGCACTGCTCACACCCACTGACCACCCCCACTGACTGCAGCAATTGACTCTACCCCAAAGACCCTCAAACTGACCGAACCCCCACTGAGCACACCCCCACTGACCTTAACCACTGACCACACCCCAACTAAAACCAAACTGACCACATCCACTGACCACAAACACTGACCCCTCCCCTATTGAACATCCAAACCTACTACATCTACTGACCATACTGACTGACCACTTCCATGGACCACACCCACTTGATAGAACCCCTGACCACACCCCAATGACTGCCCAACTGACCGTACACCCACTGACCACACCAAATGACCACACACCCTGACTACACACCAATGACCACCTCAATGACAATCCCACTGACCACACCCCACTGACCACACGAATGACCAAACCCCAGACCCCCTAAGTGACCACCACCACCCGACTACCCAACTGACCACATTCACTGACCACACCCACTGATCACACACCACTGCCCACAGCCATTGCCCACAACCAGGGACCACACCCACTGACCAAATCCAGTGACCACCCCAATGACCATGCCCACTGACAGCACCCACTTACCACAGCAATGGGCCACTCCACTGACCACCCCCACTGAGCACACCAACTGACCACACCCCTGTTACTCACAAACTGTCCACATCCACTGACTGCAACCACTGACCACCCCCAATGACCACACCAACTGACCAACGCCGTTGCCCAGACACCAATGCCCACACCTGCCGACAGTACCCACTGACCAAACACAATGACCACCTCCACTGACCAAACCACATGGACCTGGCTAATGACCACACCCACTGACCACACCCTTGTCCCACACACCACTGCCTGCACCCCGTTTGTTGCGTTTGATGTTGTTTAGGGTGACAGCAAGTAAGAAGCAGGAAGGGCCTTTGCAGGGGCTTCACAGAGATATTTATTTCAGCCACACGTGTGCACCGTCCATGGTTCAGAGAACAAAGGCCACGTACTTTGTAAGGGTCCAGGTTAAATACATGGGATGAACAGGCGGGGAAGAGCATCAGAGACCAATTACCAGGGGCCATGGGGGTGTCACAAGGGTGGGGTTGGAGCAAAGGGCCAAGAGGGAAACAGGTGGGAGTGACCAAAAGGCTGACAGACAGGGAGAGAGCACAGAGCTGACCCAGGGAAAAGAGCAGGAGCTGCTTTCCCTGACTGTGAATGCCTTTCTTGGTCTCCACACCCACTGACCACACTCACTCACCACACTCACTGACCACTCTGCCACTGACTGCACCCAATGACCCCACTTAATGACCACCACCCATGACCACACCAAGTGACCACCCAACTGCCCACACCTACTTACCACCCCTCAGCAACCTCCCAACTGTCCGTGTCCACTGACCACAGCTACTGATCACATGCCACTGCCCACACCCACTGCCCACACCCACTGAATACACCCACTGACAACAGACTGACCACACCGCCACTGACCACAACCACTGACCACACCTCAACTGCCCACACATGCACCACTCCCACTGACCATACCACAATGACCATCCAAACTGAACAAACACACTGACCACCCCAAATGACCACACCCACTGACTACTCTCCACTGCTCACACCCACTGACTGCACCCCACTCGTCCCTCAAATGACCATACCTCCACTGAATACATCCACTAACCCCATCCACTGACCACAATGAATGACCACTCAACTGGGCACCCCTCCATTGACCACAACCACTGACCACATCTTCTGCCCACACCCACTTCCCACATCCACTGACCACACTCCACTGACCAAACCTACTGGCCACACCACTGCCCACATTCCCCTGCCCACCCAGCTTACCACATTCACTTCCCAAGGGCCAGGGGACAAGGTGCAGCAGCTGTGCTGGTTCTGCAGAGCCACAACAGCCCCTGGTTCCATCAGTTTCTGCACTGTCAGCAGCAGTTCCTTGGTTCCAATGATGCCCTGCTGGGTCACAATGGATGTTTGGTTTCATGAAGTTCTGCAGTGTCACCATGGCCTACCTTGTTCCATGAGCTTCTGTGGTGTCAAGATGGACTCCTTGGATGGGCAGGGTAACAATGGACAATTGGGTCCATGCAGCCCCATTGGGACACCATGGACTCCTTGGTTCCATGGGGTTCCAGCTCTGTTGCCATGGTCTCCGTGGATCCTCAGTGTCACAATGGACCACTGGATCCATGTGGCCCTGCTGTGTCACAATGGGCCCTTGGTTCCATGGGAACCAAGTGTCACAATTGACTCCTTGCTTCCATGTTGCCTCCTCAGTGTCAAAATGGGTCCTTTATTCCCTGAGAAACACAAACATTTTGTGGAAACACTGAGCAAATCCTGCTTAACACACCTGGGAACACCTGTCTGCCTTCAAGAGAGGGGTTAAAGGTGAGAATGGCACCAGCAATTTCCATCTGCAACAGAGATACAGGGAAAGGAGAGCGACAGAGAGTTCTGCTGAAAGGCTCAGAAAATTCTGCTTACAGAGATCATGTCTGGTCCCACTGTCCCTTGTAGAAAGGTGACATCATTCAAGGCAGCCTGTACTGAGCATGTGGTTCCTCAGTGGGGTTTGCTGTTCAGGAACCCTGCTCAGGCTTTTCCATTCTTTCCTCACAAACAGGAAAACTTCTCCTGGGACTGTGTGCAGGCAGAGCCCTGAGGAGAGCAGGTGGGACATGGTGCAATGGGCTGGGACACCCAGCTGCAGAGCTCAGGGGACAAGGTTCTGATGCAGGGCACAGGGATGTCAGTCCCAGGTGGGTGATGTCAGGCATGGTGAGGCTGGGGGTGAGGAGCAGGTTGTCCAAACAGGGTCAGTCTGCAAGGGGCTCATTCTTCTGCATGCCCAGACCTCCTAAGGGGACATTCAACATGACGAGCACCTGCAGAATGCTTCTACCCCCTCTTCTCAGAACTGGAATATAGAAACATGCTCAACAAAAAAAAAGAAGTAATGAGATGCACTTTCAAATCTTCCTCCTTTGAAGAACGCCAAACTGACTCAAAATAGCTGCACAAGCCTTGGAGTTTTGAAGATGAAAGCAGACAAGAGCTCCCGAGTGCTTTCTGTATTTTAATGATCCCCACGGTGGATTTGGGGCTGAGTCCAGGAACCTCAGGCACTGAGAGGAGGTTGAAGAAGCTGCTCAAGGAGTCAGAAGCAAAACTCCAAGTCCCTTGGAGCATCACTGGCCCCACTGAGGGCAGGGACTGCCAAAGGCTCCCCAGGGACTGGTGAGAGCAATCCTTGAGGGCAGGATTGCAGGAGCCAAAGGCTGTGAGCAGGAACTGCAATGCTGATCAAGGCCTGGGCTGGCTGGAGGCAGCAGAAAGGCCAAGGACTGAGCCCAGGCCTGGCCCAGTAGGGCCTGTCCCTCACGGGTGGCTCGGGGCTGTTCCTGGGGCACTGGGATGGGAGGGGCAGCAAGGACAAATGGCATCACCCTGTGTGACACTCCAGATGCTCATGGAACCAAGGCCAGTGTGACACTGTGGGACCTCATGGAAACAAGAGGCCATTGTGAGCCTGCAGGGCTGCAACACCCCAGAACACTGAAATGCTGGGGGTGACCAAAGGTTCCTTTACTCGAGTTTGGTGCACAGGAGAAACACCAATCAGATATTCTCAACATGGCCCAATGCAAAGAAGATTCTTGCTAGGAATCATCAAAGATCATCACAAGGATCAAGTCCCACTCTGAAGTGAATGGACCACACAGGGATCGAACCCACAGTCTTGGTGATACCAGCACCATGCTCTAAGGAATTGAGCTGAGAGATCAAAATCACACAAAATTTTATTGGCAAAATATAGACAATCAAGGAACTTTGTCAAAGGGGCTAATACAACACCCAAATCAATATAAAACTCTTCTCATAGCATTAACTTAACTTCACTTAACCTGGAAACCTTAACCATGAAGATGCTAAGTTTCCCAAAAATATTTCAGGTAAATAGGAATAGAAAGGGAAGAAATTGGGAACAAGAGAAGCACAGAAGATTTATAAAAAAACATACATATAGGTACCAAGTGCTCAGGTTCCAGCATCACTCACAGAGGAGCCCCAGGAAAAGACAGGATCCAGACCACGGGCTGACTTTGTGCTCCGGCTTTTAACCCCTGGGCCTTCATGGGCCCGCCCCTTGGGTGGGACTTCCAGTTGCTCGCCCAATCAGAGTCAAGGTTGACACCACCCCCTGCAGTGTGACTGACAGCTGTGCCAGGCCATGGCCGGGGTCGGGCCTCTGTCCCACCACAATCCCAGGCCTGACCCGGCCCTGGCCCCACATGGGCATTCCGAGCATTCCGAGCATCCTGAAGTGTCTGGGACATTGATCTCATCCAGCCTCTGACAGCAACCATGGTGACACTGCGGAACCGCATGGAACCATGGGTCAGTTGTGACAATGTGGGTCCAAGGACACCATGGAGACACTACAGAACCTCATGGAAGTAAGGGGCCCTGATGACACAATAGTGCCTCATGGAACCAAGGAGACCATGCTGACACTGTGGGGTCCTACAAAACCAAGGGAACATGGAACAGGTTTGGCTGGCTGGGCCTCCTCTGTGCCACCTGACAGGTCTGGCTGACCTTGGCATGTCGAGGGCTGCCTCTCATCTGCTCCTGAAGCACTGGGGCTCTGGGCTTCATATGGGAGAAAACTCCTCCAGGGACCCATGGCCAGAAGTGGGATTCCTCCTCCAAATTTCCCTATGTGCAAAGATTGTTGTCAGATGAAATCTGCCAGGAGGGACAGATCTGGCTTCCTTCACGAGCTGGGGGCCACCTCTAATCTGCCTTTGAAACACTGGGGCCATAATTTTTCTTTTTTGTGGGAAGAAACCAGCCATCTCAAGCTGGCACCCATGGCCAAAATTGGGAATCTGCCTCCAGAATTCCCTATATCCAAGTGTCTTAGGTTGCTATAGAGGATGTGACTAAAAGTATGTATTCTATCATCATCTGTTGAAACCAGGAGGAGCAGTGATCCTTATCTCCTTGGGAGATATTCTCTGCTAATGGGCAATCTGTTAAAACCAGCTGGGGCAGTCATCTTTATCTTTTCCACAACCCATAATTCCTCCAGGAAAATATTGGCTGTTAATGGGTCATTGAGTTCCACTGCATGACTGATAAAATTACATCATCCCATTCGGAGATGCTCTAGCTAGGGGGAGGAGCCAAGCCTTTCCTACCTAGATAAAAACTAGGATATTGAAAACCAAAGAAGCCTTTTTTTCCCTTTTTTTTCCTCTGGATTCCAGAGGAAAACCGGACCTTTCCACATCATCACTGGATCTTAAGAGGAAAAGTGCACCTTTCTACAAGAGCACTGCTTCAGCTGAACCACATCTGTCACTCCAGGAGGACTGCAGCCACCATTTAATTGGACTGCGACCAACACCCTGACTGATGGGATGTCAGGTTGTATTCTTACTCTGTCAGTGTTTTGGGTTTGCTCTCTGTATTTCTATTTTACTTTCCTAGTAAAGAACTGTTATTCCTATTTCCAATATCTTTGCCTGAGAGCCTCTTAATTTCAAAATGATAATAATTTGGATGGAGGGGTGTCCTGGTTTGAAGGACAGGTGTCTGCCAATAAAGGCAGAAGTTTTCCTTTGGAATAGAGACTTTAATTCCACTCCCCAAAAGTATTATAATTGCTTGAAACAGGGACTCTGAGGCAGAGATAAGGGGGTAGGAATAACAGCTCTTTTACTAATATATCTAACTGTACCAGCAGAAACAACAGCAGTTGTTAAAATTACTAACAAAACAGAACAGATTACTCGGTTCCAGTCCTTTCTGTAGCTGTGGGCACGCTCTCTCTCGGCGGGAGCGGAGGCGGGAAGGGGCGGCTGCGGCCGCGCCGGTCTCGGGTGGGAGCGGCTGGAGCAGGCAGCTCCTCGCTCACCGTTGGTGCCTGGGTGATTCGCTGTGTCTGCAGAGGCAGGAGGCTGCAGGGGGCAGATGCAGGGCAGGTGATGGCAGAGGGTCTGGCTCTCCTGCCTTCAGCCGCATGGCTGGAGATGGGGGCAATCCTCCTCCGAGCTCACCGGAAACACGAGTCTCCTCTGGAAGCAGGAGAACCCCTTCTGAAGCCGCTCCCACCTACCCCTTTTGTCTAGAATCATCAAAGGTCCTGGGTGTAATCCAGCCAGCTCCATTGGCATGATAATGGGAAAAATTCTTTAAATTGACACAGTAATAGAAAAACACTCAACCCCCAACACCCATGAGGCCCCCCTTGGTCAAAGTAGAGCCTTGGCTCTGTGAGATTCTAGGTGAGATTCAATGGTCTGCCAAGTTCCACGAGGCTGTGCTGTGTCACAATGGACACTGAGTTCCATGAGCTCTGCCACTATCCAAGTGGCACCTGGCTTCCATGAGGCCCAGCTCATGGCTCCCCCAGGCTACCTTGGGTCACAGTGCTCTCCTTGGTGCCGTGAGGCCTTGCTGTGCAATAATGGAGCCTTGTTTCCACTAGGCCCGGCAATGTCTCAGCGGCACCTGTGTGCCATGAGGCCCCGCTTGGTCAAAGCATAGCTTTGGGCTGATGTGGCCTTGAGCCAACAGCAAGAAGTCAACAGCCACCCTGTTTTGCAGTGTTGCATGTGGCACCAATTTAATGTCAATTAGCATTGCTGAAAAAGCAGCACTAGTTGCAAGCCAGCAACCAAGCTTGGTTACAGAAGCTAAAGCCTGAGCAGTACCAATTGCTGGTATTAAGCACGCAAAGTCCCTAGCATATCTAGTTCCTGTGGCTGCAAGGGCAAAGCTGGAGAGTGATGCTTCCTTCTCAGATCCTTGTACCATGTCTCATCCCATCCTGTGGTCTTTTGCAGGTGTCCTGTCACCACCACCTGGGTTGCAATATACCTGGGGCTGTGCAGTTTTGCTGCACACTCTCATTATACAGCTTACCAAAATGCTTCTCACCCATGGGCACCCCTACCAAGCACATGGGAAAGGGATCACCTGGATTTGTCATAGAGATGCACACAGTATCCATGTGAGCAGCATTTGCAGGGGTGATCCATATGTTTGTGCCATCCAGTGTAGGAGGTAAGACACTCACAGCACTTTCACCAATCCCGATGATGCAACAAATGGTTGCACACACCACAAAGGAACCCATTTCACGTGGTGACCTGTGGAGACACTGGCATAACTGTTTCCCCACATTAACAAGTCTACAGGTCCTGCCCACTGCCCTGTTACTGGGTCCTTTATCATCACTAGAGGCCTGGGATGAGCCTTTGTATCAAAAGAATATTGCCTTTTGTGTGCTGTTTGGCCAGCTTCATCTCAATTCAGAAAACTGAGAATGTACAGGGCATTTGCTAACCAGTCATATGGGTACTTCAACTCCCCCTCCTTTTGTTTTTCAAACAGAGATTTTAATTTTCTGTGGGCATGTTCAACATAGCCTAACCATGGGATAGTGAGGGATACCTGTGTTGTGGGAGACACCCCATTGTTATAAGAACTGAGCAATCTGTTCAGAAGCATATGCAGGGCCATTGTCCATTTTAATAGTGTCCGGAAAGCCCAAGAGCAAACCATGTGAACCAATGCCGAGTAGCATCACAAACTTTTTCTCCTGTGTAGGTGGTAGCCATTAAAAAACATGAGAAACTGTCAACAGTTACATGAACATATTCTAAACAACCAAATTCTGCAATATGAGTAACATCAGTTTGACAGATAGAATTGGCAGTCAGGCCTCGAGGATTGACACCTTCTGCCAAAGGAACAGGAGCAACTCCATGGCAAGAGGGACATGAAAGCAGAACGTCACAATCTTGTGAGGAGGTTAATTGAAATTGCTTCTGCAGAGAGCATATATTTTTGTGAAACAAGTCAAGAGATATCTTAGCCTGAGCAACTTCTTAGGTATAACATTTGGCATGACAGTGAGATCTTCACAATTTTTATCTTCCACAATAGGTCTGGGTAAACCTGTATGAGAACAAGTGTGTAGCACATAAAAGCCATGCTGTCAGTTGTTATTCAAAAGCCATAGTGTTCACAACTCTGTAAATAAAAGTGGTTATCAACATATAACAAATACAAGGATTCCAGACAAAAAATTACATGAGCAGCATTTGCAGAATCAGTTATAATATTGAGGTAAAAATAGTTCATGTGAAACAACTGAAAAGCATAATGGATAGCAGCTAACTCCAAGATTTGCACTGAAGCATTTTGCAGTGTCAGAACCCTTTTATGACATTGGGCAGAGTCCCTTTTGCCATACCACTGCAGCTTTGCTGGTTCTGCTGGATGCATCAATAAAACCAGTCATTCTGTTGACGGGGGTCAAACTGCAGCGAGTGTTTCGCGTAGAAGGGGAGGCTACCCACCTCTGTCCACAGGCCATGTGAAGGGCAGCGAATAGACAATTGTCCTGAAAAGTCTAAAAGTGCAATATGAAAGTTAGTGTCCTCTGACAACAACCATGACCAGTTTACTTTGTTCACAGGCACGTCGATTGCGTGTGGATCCTGGCCACTGAGTGTTGGCAGCTGCTCACAGCCTTTCATAATGAGCTCTGCAAACGTGTCATTGACAGTCTGTACTGTTGTAATTCAGTATTTGAGGTATAAGAAATTATATCAAGGTATCCTGTAACCTCCTTCCTGCAAACCCCAGTTCCTGTCTTCCTTTCCGGTCCTGTGACCTTCCCCTGTGTCCTTGTACTCACCGGGGGTCGGGTATTCCGGCCCCTGTCCCGTCTGTGTCTTCATCCCATTGGCAGCTAGCCAAAGCCACTCCCATTCCCCTCTCCTGAATACCTGTTCCCCAGAGAAACTCGGCCTCTTTCCGGCCATACCATCGCCATGCAATAAACTGGGACTGAAAGAGCGTCTTTTGGTATCCTTCTCCATCCATGATGCGATACTTTGTCTGATCTTAAGTAATTAGGAAAAAGACACAGTATAACAGCATCACTGTACAGTCTTTGTATTCGTATGAGGCAAAAACAGCCACTCTAATACGTGTAAGGGATCACTGTCATCAGCAAACCTCTGAAACAAGACTGCAAAAGGTTGACATTTACTAGCTACTATAGCAAGGGCGATGGCTTCATCTGGGTCTCCAGCCCTTACAGTCTTCCAGTACCAGAGCACAATCTTCCAAGACCTTCTTAGCCTCTGGAGTTAGGTGTTGGGAAAAGCTGAGATCAGGGTTGCCTTTGATTAAAGCAAACAGGGGATGCAAAAGCTCTCTGGGTAAACCTAGAATGGCATTAACCAGTTCAAGGAACCTAACAATTTCTGCAAATCATTTAAGGTCAAGTTATCTTTAACACAAAGCTTTACAGGCTGAGGGCAGATAGTCTTCTGAGTGATTTTCTACCCTAGGTAATGCCACAGGGCCTGTTGCTGCACTTTCTGGCGTGCAATGACCAATTCAGCTGCTTGAATTGCCTGAATGACAGCCACCTGTATGGAACAGAATGGCCTTTAGCTTCAAGTAAAATATTATCCATGTAGTGATATATGGTTGCTTCAGGAAATTGGCTGCACACAGGTTGCAGAGTAACATCTACCACTCTCTGGCATACAGTTGATCTGTTGCACATATCTTGTGGAAAAAAAAATGTCCAGTGATACCTTTTCATTGGAACTGTATGGTATAGGGTGGGTACTGAAAAGGCAAAGCAAAGTGCATCATCAGGATACAAGGGAATGGTAAAAAAGCACTCTTTTAAATCTATGACTATGATTGTCCATTCAAGAGGAATCATTGCTGGATAGGGAAGTCCAGGTTGTAAAGGCATTGGCTTAATGACTGCATTTACCACCCACAAGTCATGTAATGACTACGTTTACCATTTTCTTGGGCATGCAGAATACAAGAGTGTTCCAAGGGCTAGAGGATGACTGTATGTGCCCAAGACATAGCTGTTCATCTATGAGTTGCTGTAGGATTTGAAGCCGTTCCTGACACAGGGGCCATTGAGAGACCCAGACAGGGTCATTTGTTCTCCATGTGAGCTTACATATTTTCAGTATTTGTGTTTGGAGGGGCTATTCAACGGGTCCTATGCAAAAGAGTGTGATGTGAATCAGGCTCACAGTGGTTCCAAACTGTCCCGGGGCATCCATCCCTATAATGTGCACAGTACCTGAGCAATGAAAGGTGTGATGTGGGCAATTTGCCTCTCAAGGTCAAGAATAAGGTGAAGGTGGGCACTTTGCTGAGGGTGCTGCAGCCCTTCTACCCCAATCAGAGTTGAAGAAGGGTCAACCGTCAGCCAGTCACTGCTTTTGATAATGGAAATGTCAGTCCTGGTGTCAATAAGTCCTTTGAATTCCCTACCATTTATAGTGCATACTATGGTAGGCTGAGCTGCTGTGATAGCACTAGCCCAAAAAAATTGAGGTTGGCCAGTGCTACCGAAGCCAGCAGTGCCACGCTTACCTTTTCTGGCTAAGGTTGTGCTTCAAAATGGAACAAGGTGCTACCGATGCTGGCTAGCAGGTGGCACAGTCATCCAGAGCATGAATCTGTATGTCACCCTCAAAATCATAATTGATGACACCAGGTGACACAAAAAGACCTAGTTTAGTGGAAGAAGAACATCCAATTAACAAAGTATCCATTATTGCCATTATTGCCGAAAGATCCCCACACCCCTGCAGGGACTAAATGAACTGAGGTGGTCTCCAGAGTCACTGGCTGGCTGGTGACCAGGCCCAATCTGGCACATCTGGAGGTTCTGGGGACAAGCTGGCTTGCCAGACATTGTGCTTTGTATTTGTTTCATTCTGTAGGAAGTGTGAGCATGAGCCCTGAGTTGGTTTCCTGAAATTGTCAGCTTACCTTCCACAGCAGGGTGAGTGCAGCAGTCCTTAGCTCAGTGTTTTTGCACAGGCAACACTTAGCAGTAGGAGTGGTAATGGAGGGAGATTGAATTTTGGGCACAAGCAGAGGGCAGTGGTTTTTCAGGTGACCAGGAGAGCACAGTGATAACAGCTGTTCCCTCGTTCTCCCTGTAAATGAGCCGGGTAATCTGCAGTGAGGGAGCTAGTGTTATAGGACAGGTTAGATATGTTTTGGCAAGCACTAGCCATCTCCACTATATCACAAGTATGCCGACTACAAATAGATAAGAGCGCCTTTTTACAGTCATCATTTGCAACCACCACACACCACGATGTGAACACACGATGGTTATGTAACATGTTTTGCTACCCCTAATTCAGCTGAGTCCCTTTCCCACAGTCCTCTTCTATTTAGCCAAAGTAACAGGCCTGAGCCATGATTTTACAAGGCCTTCCTTTGCTAAAGTCTTAATGGTAATAGGCCGGAAATCGACCTTTGTTTCTTTGAGATTACATTGCACCACCTTCTTGGTTCCATGAGAGCACACAGTGAAAGCATGGACACTTGATTCCATGAGTTTCCAACCCATACCAATGGTCTCTTGGATTCCATGGGGCCCTGTCCCTGTCCCTAGGGGGCCTTTGTTGCACATTTTTCCATTGTGTCACAATGGTCTCCTGCACTCTATGAGGCATCAACATGAAACAGTGGACATTTGCTTCCATGTGATTCCACGATGTCACAATGGTCTCCTGGCTTCCATGAGGTCCCTCTTTGTAAAATTTCAGACTTGGTTCCATGAGATTCTACTGGGTCACAATGGTCTCCCGGGTTCCATGAGCCCTCACTGTGTTTACAATTGACACTTGGTTCCCCAAGGTCCCATGACATCACTGTGCTCTCCTGTGATTCACAAGGCTGTGCTGTGTCACAATGGACACTTGCTTCCTCCAAGTGAAGCACGAAAGGGAAGGAAAATACCTTCCAGCTGGTTTAGTCAAAAGGATATGTTTATTTCAGCGCTGGGTGAACACGCAGGATCTCTCCCAAAGGCATGCCCACCCTCAGCAATTTTTGGTCCTTCATTTATTCACAACAATCATGCATATTCAAAACTGCTAGTACATATTTATTACCTGTCACCGCCTTTTCCCCGCTTAGTGTTCAAATCAGCTGCATACTCATTGCAGCTGAGTAGTATCCCCTTGGTTTTGGGTTGGTGGTCTTTTATTTGGGTTGGAGGGTTGCATGGGATGATGTAAAAATCGTCTTCCTCACTCTAAACTCTACCCTTGTCCCGTTACCATGACTACCTAATCCTTTAATTCCTTCATCCTTGTCTTTATTGCCTTCGATATCAAACTTTATGATTGATGGGTTCCTTTTAGCTCATTCTAAGCATTTTCTACTGTATATCAGTTCTATTTAAATGTTTCTATATGCATATTTTGCTGGCTCTGCATATTATATGACCAGACCTTATCAACTTCTAGTCTCCTGCTAAGATATATATATTAAAGGATTACATTCCTAACTTTTATTTCCTAAGTTTCAAGATATCTGTCCCATAACTTATGCTCTAAACATGCAATTCTCAAAACTATAACAGAATAGTACGAGTACCATGGCTTATTCCCCCCTTTTCTATAACATTAGTAAATTCTTTTACTAGTACCTAAATCCTTTACCCTCATACTGAGGTGCGGTCTCTTAAAGCCACACTGTATGCTCTCGTCAATGAAGTTAGAATTGCTACTCATTGCAATATTCTCCAGTTCTAGATGAACATTATAATAGACATAATCAAACTAGCACCCACTAGAATTAATAGTACAATAATTGGATGAACCAATATGTTGAGTATTCCAGTTCCTTTAGGTCACCATCCAAAGAGCGCATCCCAGCAATGGTAAGAGGTGTCTACTTCCAACCTTTTGAAAACTCTTCATATAGTTTCTGTATCATGGTGTATTGTGACCAGGGTCTTTCTTCTTATGTTCATAATTTCGTTGAGAATCTCCTTCAAGTCTTCATGCTTTAGTAGCTCCTTGACTAAAGTCAAATTCATCCCAATAGGTACAGGTGATATTCCCTGTACGGCAGTCAGATTTGCTTTTATATTTTGGTGAGATAACAAAGGTGCTTGATAAGAAAAGTCACAGCCTTCAATCCTGACAAAGTTGCAAATACACAGATTGGACTGGGTTTCATTTATGCTTAATTTGTCTACCCGAATTGTGGAGCATGGTGTTGTGAGACACGCACAGCCCTGGCCTGTGTACACAAGTAAGGTTGTCTGGTTGGCTGAGTGAACTTCAAAGTGGCAAATGCTTTGCTCTGTATCCAGGCAAGTATCTTGGTCATTATTTATGTTTCCTTCACAAATAAACCCCAATTGTTTCCTCATGGTACAAGACTCTATATTAATACTCCGCCATTTCCCTTCAGCCTTCTGTGCCCATTTCCTGTGCTCAGAAGGGTATAGGATGGCTCCCTCATGGTTCAATCCTAAGGTAATTATTGGATGTATCAGACTCACTGATGCATTATGTATGGTTAGAACAAAGGCAGTTAGCATGCTTGTTACAGGATTGTAAGTTAAATTGACTAGGACCAACCATGACTGAAGCTCTTTTTCTAAATCAGAAGCATTATCCCAAACTATCTTACGAATCTCTGCAGGGAATGTGCCTTCACCATCTTCCCTTATAATTGAGGCAGCTACCGATTGCATCCATAGCTGTGCTTGTACACATCCAAGGGCTAAAGACATGTTTTCACCAGCCGCCCCCACGGCATTAACTATTAGTCCATGGTCTTGTTCTTTTATACCTTCCCACTCCAGTAATATTTTGGACAATTTTGACTGACTAGTACCTAAAGCTAGTAAAGAAGAACGTAAGGGTTGTTGTAATTTAACTACATTGCTACCAGTCTCAGCTAGTTTATTCATTAACACTTCTGAGTCCATAGTGTTCAAGATTCCCAGTCCTGTCCCTATTATCCCAATAAGATCTCTTTTCCATCTGAGCATATCAGGCATACGTTTCTGTAACCAAGTGGTCCTGTCCATAAAGGAAGTGGTAAGGAATGGGGTATATTCTTATCATATATCAGAAGCGTTTACTTGCATATCCATTTCTACTCGCTTCAGGGACCCCTCTGGATTCAGTAATAATCTTTGGGTTCCTACTCTTTTAATAGCATAAGTTCCAGTTTTGGTAATTATTGGCTGAATTGTTCTCCTTGAGGTAGTTTGGGTTCAAGTGACTGTGGTTTCCTCTGGTCTCTGGGTCGGTGGATTTTCTGCAGTCTCATCTATCTGGGGTTCAATGCAATCCTGAGTAATATTGTAATCTAATCTATAACCCTTAACTGCACACCCTTCAATTTTAAGTCTAAACTCTGGACAGGTGGACAAACAAGTCTCACAGCATCCAGAATCAATTTGAATTCATTCCATGGGTTTCTGATGGTACTTAACGAATCCAAACTAAACAAAGGTGTATTCACAACCCAAAACCTTTCTCCCTTCCCAGACAGTTGCATTGGTAACCTTCATCATTTGGGATAACAACCTATGGGAGTAAATGTCATAAGCTTTTCCTTGGCAAAAATATCTCCCAATTGTACTATATATATATATGTGGTGTTGCATTAACTTTGGTCACAGTTATGGCCATAATCATGAGAAATACAGTTCTCCAGGCTAACATTTCTATCCAAAATCTATTCATCTTTCTTGAGTAAGTTTAAAATTCGGTTCATTATCACCTATGTTGCTTTCCAATGAGCTTCTGGAACCTTCTTTACCTGTGTATGATGAATCCAAGCGTTCTGTTCTTTAATCTTGGTTGCAGTATTAGTGGTGAGAAGCACCCGGAATGTTCCTTCCCACTGAGGCTCCAGAGTCTTTTCTGTAAAAGTCTTAACTTACACATAATCTCCAGGTCATGCGTCATGTACTGGGCCATCTAGTTCCCTGCTCCAAGCTCCAGCCACACGCTTCTCAATTTCTCTGAGTTGTTTGTTCAGGGCCACCATGTATCTGTGTAGGGTCCCCTACTTGGTCCAGTGTTCCCTGATGTATCCCGTATGGTCTTCCATATAGGATCTCGAAAGGACTTAATTTTTCTTTTGTCCTTGGTTTAGTCCGGATCCACAACAACTCTAATGGAAGAGCCTGGGGCCAAGGTAATTGAGCTTCTTGTCCTAACCTTACAATTTGCCATTTAATCAAATGATTCATTTTTTCCACTTGGCTGCTTGACTGAGGGTGATACGGGGTGTGTAGTTCCCAATCTATACCAAACAGGTGGCTAATTTGCTGTACAACTTTTGAGATGAAATGTGGCCCTCTGTCTGAGGATAGTGTGGCTGGAACTCCAAAGCTTGGTATCATTTCTTGTAACAGCACTTTGGTGACTTCCCATGCTTTGGCAGTTCTGGTAGGAAAGGCTTCTGGCCACTCCAAGGAGGTGTCTCTTAACACAAATAAGTATCAATATACCCCTTTCCTTGGAAGTTCCAGAAATCAATTTGATACTGTTGCCCAGGCCCATAGCCTCTCCCAATTTGCCCAAGTTTTGGTTTGGGAGTATTTTTAGGATTGATTTGGATACAAAGACTACATTGTTGAGTCACTTGGATGACTGTGCCTTTTAAGTCTCTGCCAAAAATTCTGTCACTTAAATAATTATACAAGGCATCCATTCCCCAGTAAGTTTTCTGATGTTCCTTCCTTTACTAATGCCCATAACATATGGGAGGAGAGTACAAGCCTTCCTTACCCTCTTGGGTAATGGCCCATCTTTCTTTGTTATAACTTCCATTTTCTGCTTCAATGAGCCTCTTATCCTTTTTGTTATACTTTGGCTTACCTTCCAGGAAAATCTGTCCATCTGGAACCAAGGGTGATTCGATGGATACCTCACCTTTGGCTGCCTCTTTTGCCTCTCTGTCTGCCAGCTCATTTCCTTCCTCCAGTTCAGAGCTCACTTTCTGGTGGGCCTTAATATACAGGACAGCAACCTTTGCAGGCAGCTGGACTGCATCTAACAGTCTTACTATTTCTTGTGCATGTTTAATGCTCCTTCCTTGTGAATTTAACAGTCCTCCTTTTTTATAAATGGCTCCGTGTGCATGCACAACCCCGAATGCATATCTTGAAAGTCTATAGATGTTAATTTCTTTTCCCTTTACCAATTCCAAGGCACGGGTTAAAGCAATTATTTTGGCCATTAGTGCAGAAGTGTTTGTTGACAATGGTCCAGATTCTATCACTTCTCTGCAAGTAGTAACTTCATACCCAGCATGCGTCTTCCCACCAATGACATAACTGCTTCCATCAGTGATCCAGGCATCAGTGTTCTCAAGAGGAATGTCCTTCAAATCCAGGTTGTTGTATCACACTGTTATGGCTCTATACTGCACTGTTATGTTTTTATACTGCACTGAAAAAACTCCTCCCGGAGTTTGTGTCATGATCCGCTCAACCCGAGCGGGACTCGTGATGGTTTGTTCGACCCCAGGGTGCAAAAGACAAAAGGCAAGAGACTCAGGTTTGTTTAGCAGAAAGCAGTAATACAGTTTATTGCATGCTAACAATTCAGTTTAGCGATAGAGGAGAGAGAGGGAAAAGGGGAGAGAGGTAAAAAGAGAGAGAGATAGGGTGAGAGAGAGAAAGGATGGGAATAGCTACCAACAGACGGGACGCATCCTCCTGGTAATCCGACGAGACAAGACGCGTCTTCAATCTGTTGGGGAGAAAGAGATCTCAAAGTCTTCTTTAAGAAAGTCACATTTTATAGTTCTTTTCCAAAGCGAGTGGCCTCTGGCCAAAAGGTGGGGAGATTTATGGACTATGGTATGTGTAGATCATAGCTCCATGACGCAGGTGCGGGGACAGGGTGCGATAACCAGTACCCTGCAGCGTACCATGACAAGCACCAGGCACAGCTGCAAACAGTCCTTGGCCCGCAAGCATCCACCTCGGCCAGGCCGGAGCTCCTGTTCAGGGCAAGTGGTGCAATCCCAGGTCCCAGTCTCTGATGATGGTTGTGAGGCAGACCAGAGAAAACTTCAGACCGACTCTTACAGATTGCGATGCTGGTTCAGCCCTCCCTTAGTCCCGCTCCACCGGCATGACCCCATTGGCTATGATTTGGTCTGCCCCCTCCCCTCATCCTGGGTTTAAAATTCCCCACCATTCTTTGTGTGTCTCTCTCTCTCTCTCCCTCCCCCCTGGATATGGTTCAAGAATAAAGTGCTGGGTGTTATCCTGGGAAAGAGAGCCTTATTTGTTTTTTTTTTGTCCATGAGGATTTTCCATCCATCTCTGGTCTGGAGCTAGCTTGGGGGACTGGAGAGAGGAAAGTGAATTGCCTCAGCAGGTGACTGGAGTAGGTGGCCTCAATGTTCTCCAAGCAATCAAGGACCAGAGGTTCTCATGTATTCCCATTGAGGAAGGAAGATGGGTTCACAAGGTTAGTGACTTTAATATCAACATCATCTTGTTCTAGAATTATAGCTTGGTACTTCAGGAATCTCTGTGGGGAGAGCCACTGTACCCCTTTTACTTCCAATACTGCAGATACTGTATGGGACACTGGCACAGTCATCTTCTGGCCCAAGGTTAATTTGCATGCTTCCTGAATGTTCAGTTAACATTCAGTATCACAGCAGCAACTGCTCTAAGACACCCTGGCCACCCTTTGGCTGCTGCATCTATTTGCTTAGAAAAGCAAGCAACCACCCTTCGATAAGAGTCAAGGTCCTGTGCCAGTATTCCCAGAGCCATCCCTTGCTTCTCGTGACAGAACAGGAAAAATGGTTTACTCACGTCTGGAAGTCCCAAGGCTGGGGCTGACATGAGGGCTTTCTTTAACTGGTCGAAGGCTCCGGTAGCCTCTTCTGTCCATTGGAGATCCTTGTTCCCTTCTGTGATTAGGGCATACAGAGGTTTAACCAACAGTCCATAATTGTAAATCCACAATCTGCACTACCCTGTCATTCCAAGAAAAGTTCTCAGTTCTTTCACTGACTGGGGTCTTGGCGTCTGGCACATTGCCTCTTTATGACCTTGCCCTGGAATACTGTCCAGCACTGATCTCATAGCCCAAGTAGATATAAGTGTTTATTTTACCATCTGAACCATCTTTTGAGATACTCCATACCCTTGCAGCCCTAAAAAGTTCAAGAGGCTTACTGTCCAGTTTACACATGCCTCTTGGGTTTGTATAGCTATCAGGAGGTCGTCCACATACTGCAACAGCTTCCCCTCTCCTGATGGGGCTTCCCAGGATTCTAGATCTCTTGCAAGTTCTTCTCTGAATATCATGGGACTATTTTTAAAATCTCAGGGCAGTACTGTCAGTGTGAGCTGAGTCTTACGACCTGAAATTGGTGTTTCCCTTTCAAATGCAAAAATTTTCTGACTGTTTTCAAGGAGAGGGAGGCAAAAGTAAATATATTTCAAATCTAAAACAGTGAACTAGGTTAGTTCATTGGTCAAGTATGTTAACAACATATATGGGTTTGCAACCTCTGGGTATAAGTCCTCAGTTATTTTGTTAACAGCTGGCAAATCCTGTACTAATCTATATGATCCATCAGGCTTTTTAACCAGTAAAATAAGAATGCGAAGTCAATTGAAATTCTTTTAATAATCCTATCTGCAAAAAGTTTTCAATTATTGAGCTGATTCCCTCCCTGTCTTCCTTTCTCAGGGGATATTGTTTGACCCTAACTGGTTGTGTCCCTTCCTTAAGCTTGACCTGCACAGGGGATGCATTCTTTGCCCTTCCAGATGTGCTAGAGGCCCACACACCTGGAAATACCTGGTCTGTTATTTTCTTGCAACTTTCTTCTTCCTCTTTAGTTTTATCCTCATTAATTTTCTCATCAACTGTTAACATTAGGCTTAGTACTTCCATGTATTGTTGATCCTTAACGTCCAAAAGGATCTCCCCATTTTTAACATGATTTTTGCTTCTAGCTGTTCCAATAAATCTCTACCCAAAAGTGTTTTTGGGGCATAGGCATGTATAAGAATTTATGAATCCCCCACTATTTCCCAAGTTTATATTTTAATGGGCTGCAAAAGTACACTTTCATAGTTTGGCCAGTTGCCCCTCTTACCATCACATAATCATCTGTTATAGGCATTAGACCCTTATTCAACACTGAATATGTTGCCTCTGTGTCCACTAAAAGTTCCATTTTCTTTCTTTCATTTCCTAACTTAACTATAACCAGGGTGTCCATCAGGGTAAGAGCCTCTGGTCCTCCTCAGTTTTCTTTGATGTGGGCAACCATCCCCTCACTTCTGGGCTTCCCCCTTCTTTGTTCATCACCTTCTTTCCGTTCGGGACATTCATTTTTCCAGTGACCAAATTTTCTGCAAAATGTGCCCTGGTCTTTCCTAAGGCGAGGTGGATCTTGTTTAGGTGCTCCTTGTCCACGTCTCCCTTTATCCTCCTCTCTTACTACTGCTACCAACTTTCTTACTTTATTGTTTTCTTCTTGATTGCTAAAAACTAATATGGCTCTAAGTTCCATCACCCCATTGTTTCCTTAATCTTCTGGTGTGTTGCCCATGACTTGTCTTAAAAATAAACTCACCAACGATTGTATCCCTTCTTCTGATGCAGGATCTGGGGACATATGATGTCACATTCCATCTCACAATTTATCTAAAAATTCAGAAGGGCTTTCTGAAAGAACCTGCTTGACTGCAAAAAGGGCTGACCAATTTATGGCTGTAGGTATTGCTCTCTCTATTCCTTTTATTATAAATTCTTGATAGTTCCTTAATATGGCTTTATGAAATCAATTGTTTGGACCCCAATTTGGATCCTGGATGGGGAAAAATTCGTTAACATTCTGATTTGTTCCTCTAGGAGAATCTTCTGCCTAATTCCCTGCTGTTTTCAAAACTAATCGCTTATTCTGTGTCAGTTAAGACATCTAGCATTAGATGGATGTCTGCCCAGTCTGGATTGTGTTGTTTAATCCAAAACTTGAATCTCTTGGCAGTACCAATCGGATGACTCTGGTAGTTTTTAGTAACTTTCTGTCATGCCTCTAAATCATTTGTAGAAAAGGGTACTTTAACTAACATCCTTGCTCCCTCTGGTCCCACTGCCTCTCATAGTGGTGCTTGTATTATCTCTTTAGTTCTATTTCTAGTTCAGGTTGCTGTGGAACTACTTTAGAGAGGTGTGCTGTGGGGAGAAGACAGCTCGTCATCACTGATCACTACTGCATGGATATGGTGCTCTGGCAGGTGAGGGAATAGGCTGCTCAGTCTCTTTCTTTTCTAAGGAAACTGAAGCAGGGGTTAAGTGTGGTGATTCCCTTGAACCCGTTCCCTCTGTTTGTCTACCCTGCCTTTTAGGGGGTGGCCTGAGCAAATCTGTTAACTCCTGTTCTTATTTTCCTGCATGATAAACTTTATCAGGCTGTGTGCAACTTTGATTTAAGGAGCAGGCATCACAGCAATGCTTAGGTTTCCCTCTCTTTTCCTGGCTGTCCTTTTCCAAAGCTTCTACAAAGAGATCAGAGGGAGGCCTAATCCCACAACTTCTCTGCCATTCAGAATGATTTCGGAGAGAGAAAAACACACCAGCGTATGACATCTCCTCCCATTTTTCTTCCCTTTTTAAAGATAACATCAACTGCAATAAGGTTTCATAATCCAAACTCCCCGAGGGCGGCCATCAGGTGTCTTCTCCCAAATTATAAATTGGCCACCATTGTGTACAAAATGTCACAAGATTTCAATACCTCCATTCCCCACAAGTTCTCTCCAATGTGCCAGAATAAAGCCTAGGGGACTGACTTGAGAAATTGCCTTGCTCTGGCCAGTGCCCATTGTTCTTTCTGCTTTTTGTTTGTTTTATTTTCTCAAGTTCCTTTGTTTTTTATCAGCTCTTTTCCTTGACCTAGTAGTCTCAGGGAACGAAAATACTGAGCACACACAGTCCTGATTATTTCTGCTCTCTCCTCTAAGTTATTCCAAATCCCCCTTCTCCAATAGCTCACACAGCTGGCTGCTTCCTTCTCCTATTAGACCTAGCAGAAATTACACAAATACACCCTTGTATCTCAAATACTAAAAGTGAAACTACAAGGGAAGCCTTATAATTCATTTTACCAAGCTGGCACCATTCCCAGTCTTTTTCAAAGATATCCAAATTCTCTGGCCTGAAACCTTTTACACAGACTAGACTCACTATCTCAAACTGATCGTGTGCCATTTCCCAATTATAGCATCTTGGGAGCTCCAGGGCACACCCTGGGCACCTAGGTCTCCTTCCATAAGATATACAATACCATATCTTGTTGCACCCTCTACAAGAGAAGAACCCAAATTGGATGCCACCCTGGTTCCCAATGAAAAATCGTCATTCCACACAAAAAGCAAGGAGTTACCCCTATTATTCCACACCATTGTGGGTTTCTGAAATTATTCTCAGTTGGAAGTAGTTCCCAGTCAAAAATCAAATAATTACTTGTTCGACTCTAATACAATCCCCCTCAAAATACCCTCTCTCTCCTCCCTTTTCCCCATTTGACAATAGCCCAGTCTCCTCCTTTAGCTAAAAATTCACCTGGTTGGAGCCCAAACCGTCTAGAGAGCCCTTCCCTGGATGGTTGGGCACTTGTGGCTCATACTCGAGCTTTGCTGGCCACTTTTAACAATTTATTAAGAACAAACAAATGGCCTAACACAAAAGTTCCCAATTCGCTACAATTATAATTTTTAGCACAAGATGGTAGTGTTCTATCATGAATGAATAAGCGACTATTAACTTGTTGCAACTACAACAAGATGGTAGTGTTGCCTCAAAAATACATGATAGCCATCAGAATTGTAGAAAAATCTCATCTAGCACTCTTCACAGACACACACATCCAATCACAACCACAACAACAGCTTGCCAAAATAGCAGCAATAAACAAGGATTTGCCCAAATTCTCCCCCAGAATTGCTAGCGGTGCCCTCCATGGCACAACAAATCCTTCCACTGGCAGTTTAAACACCAGGATTCGCTCAAGCCCACACCCAGAACTTGCTAGCTGTGCCCTCTGTTGGCACAGCAGAGTCCCTTCAACAGTAGCTTAAACAGTTCTTCATTGCCTGCAAGCAATACCTTTCCGCCACATTGTGCATAGAACATCTTCTCTCTCTTACCAATTAGCCCTCTCACCCTGGGGTAATTTTAAAATCATAAACATACCATATTGTCCTTGGCCAGCACATTTGTCTGTCTCCCATACTGAAGCAGGTGGGAGTGGAGGTCTCTTGTCCAAGAGGGACTTCGGCTGGTGAACCTGGAGCTGTCATACTCCCATCTGTTCCTGCAGGAAGAGAAGGTCCTGCCGTGGCCACCAAAATGATTTCTGAAAGGCAAGGACAGAATCACTTTCAAAAAACCTTTCATCCAGTTTAGTCAAAAGGATATGTTTATTTCAGGGCTGGGTAGACACAGAGGATTGTTCCCAAAGGCTTTTAGCCTTCTATCTATTCAAAAAAGTCATGCATATTCTAAGATGCCTACACATATTTACTACCTGTCACTACCCATTTGCTGCTCATTATTAAAATTAGTTGCATACTCTTTGTGGTTGCATAGTGTTCCCTTGGTATTGGGTCGGTGGTCTTTTAAATGAGTTGGAGGGTTTCAGGAAAGGAAGTAAGGACTGTCTACCTGGCTCTAAACATTTTACCTCTGTCCTGTTGCTATGACCACCTGACCTGTTAATCCCTTCATTCTGGTCTGTATTAGTTTCAGTGTCGAAATTTATAATGACATGGTTATGATGGGAATGAGGAGCAGGTTGTCCAAACAGGGTCAGCCTGCAAGGGGCTTTTTCTTCAATGTGCCCAGACCTCCGAAGGAGACATTCAGCATCAAGGTCACTTAGAGAATGATTCTGTGACTTTCTCTCTGAACTGAAAAGTAGAAAAACATTCCCTTGAGTAAAGTTAAGTCATGAGATGCACATTGAAATCTTCCTCCTTAAGAAAACTCCAAACTGTCTCCATGCATCTCCACAAGGCCTGGAAACTTGAAGACAATGGAAGAATGACAAGGAGCTCCCAAGGGCTTTCCATATTTTAATGATCTTCACAGTGGATTTGGGGCTGAGTCCAGGAGCCTCAGGCACTGAGAAAAGGTTGAAGAAGCTGCTCAAGGAGGCAGAAGCAAAACTCCAAGTCCCTTGGAGCATCACTGGCCCCACTGAGGGCAGGAACTGCCAAAGGCTCCCCAGGGACTGGTGAGAGCAGATCCTTGAGGGCAGGATTGCAGGAGCCAAAGGCTGTGAGCAGGAACTGCAATGCTGATCAAGGCCTGGGCTGGTTGGAGGCAGCTGAAAGGCCAAGGGCTGAGCCCAGGCCTGGCCCAGCAGGGCCTGTCCCTCCCGGGTGGCTCGGGGCTGTTCCTGGGGCACTGGGATGGGAGGGGCAGCAAGGACAAATGGCATCACCCTGCAAGCCCTGCCAGCCTGCTCAGGGAGGGCCGGGGCAGCAGCAAAGTGCTGCAAGGAAGTTCCTTCTGTGTGGCTGCAGAGGCGCTGCCCAGCCCAGGGCACAAAGGCCTGGGTGCCTCTGGCCCTGCCAGCCCTGCCCAGCCCTTGGCCATCTCTCCTGCAGCCTGTGCCCCTGTGTGTGCTGCTCCTCTGCCCTGGCCGGCTGCACACGCTGTGTGTTCTCCTGAGCTGGTAGATTGGGACAGGGGGCAGAACAGAACCCCTGTAATCAGAAGGAAGCAGCTGGGGACCTGCTGAGCCACTCAGATGCTCACAGGTATCTTTAGGACCAGATAGGATCCATCCTAGGGGCATGAGGGAGCTGCTGGATGAGCTCCCCAAGCTGCTCTCCATCATTACCCATCAGCCTGGCTCACCAGGGAGGTCCCAGAGGACCGGACGTGCCAATGTGAGCCCATCCCCAAGAAGGGATGGAAGGAGGATCTGGGGAACTCCAGGCCTGTCAGCCTGACCTCAGTGCCCAGCAAGGAGATGGAAGAGATCACCTTGAGTGCCATCACAGGGCACCTACAGGATGGCTGAGGGATCAGAGCCAGCCAGTGTGGATTTCAATATCTGCATTGATGATCTGGATGAGGGCATTGAGTGCACCATCAGCAAATGTGCAGATGGCACCAAGCTGGGTGTGAGTGTGGATCTGCTGGAGGGTGCGTGGGCTCTGCAGAGGGACCTGGACAGGCTGGATCCAGGGCCCAAATCCAACAAGGTGAAGTTTAACAAGACCAAGTGCTGGGTCCTGCACTTTGGCCACAACAACCCCTGCAGTGATACAGGCTGGGGACAGAGTGGCTGGAGAGTGGCCAGGCAGAAAGGGACCTGGGGGCACTGATGGATAGCAGGCTGGACATGAGCCAGCAGTGTGCCCAGGTGGGCAAGAAGGCCAATGGCACCTGGCCTGGATCAGGAATGGTGTGGCCAGCAGGACCAGGGCAGTGATTCTTCCTCTATGCTCAGCACTGGTTGGGCAGCACATTGAGTGCTGTGTCCAGTTCTGTATTCCCAATTTAGGAAGGACATGGAGGCGCTGGCGCGACTCAAGAGAAGGGCAACAAGGCTGGTGAGGGGTTTGGAACACAAGTCCTGTGAAGAGTGGCTGAGGGAGGAAAACATTTTTTACAGAATGGGTGATAAAATACTGGAATGATCTGTCCGCAGCAGCCCCAACCCCTGTGCGTGGGCATGTTCAGATGGGATGGGATGGGATGGGATGGGATGGGATGGGATGGGATGGGATGGGATGGGATGGGATGGGACTGGGGCAAGGTGTCTCCGAGCACCAGCCCTATGGCCCAGCTCTGCCACTCACCATCCTGCAGTGGCTACAACTGCTCCGGCTCCTGACGCTGCTGTGCTGGGGCAGCTGCAGGGCCTTTCTGCTTTTTTCCCCGAAGGGTCCTGAACAGGCTGAACACTCTGCCTGCCATCGCGCTGTCTGACCTCGAGGGCACCTTCGAGACAGGTCCTTCAGAAAGTTCCGAGTCAGTGTGTCACAGTCTGGCCGCGAGGCCAGCCGCAGGAGTAGCGCTTGGGAAAAGCTCCGGGTCAGGCACGAAGGAGCTGGCTCTGTGGGGTCCCCTCACAGCTCCGCTCTCTGTGTCCTGTCCCGTCGCGAGCACCGAGCACTCTGGCGTGGCCGCCTCGCCGCCAGCACCTATGTAACCGTGAATCAGAAACGGCTGCTTGGACACCCTGTTCCACACTGTTCCACTCGGTTCCACGGTCACCATGCTTCACCGTGTCTCAACAGGCTGCTTGGACACCCTGTTCCACACCGTTCCACTCGGTTCCACGGTCACCATGCTCCACCGTGTCTCAACGGGCTGCTTGGACACGCTGCCACGGGCCCTGGGGCCGCCCTCAGCTCACCCAAAGTGCCCCGGTGTGTAGGACAGCCCAGGACACACCCAGACCTGCCAAGTGCTCAGGGAAACACTCTCCTGCTCGCTGCTGGCCCTGGAGCAGAGCAGCTTCCAGCCAGCAAGAGGCAAACACACCTTGCCAAGGATTAAAAACCACACCAGATAGGTGAGATGGCATTAGTGTGTGCAATAAAGGCCTTTGGATTCACAGCTCTCCGAGAGAACTTTGGGGCTCTCAGGTGGGCAGAGATGGTCCGGCTCACACCTGTGTTCAATAGGGGGAACAAACCCTGCTGCAGGAGCTTGGGTTGGTCTTCGCAGGCACAGGCAGATGCCAAAGCTGCTCTTCACAGCCTTCTCCCTTCCCACGCACCTCTGCTAAGGGCATGGAGCCTCAAGGAGGCCCTGAAAGGAGTGCAGGGAGCCAAAGGGAGACAGCCGCACCTACATCACTGGGGCTCCTGGGGAAGCACGGTGCTGGAGAAACAAGCCTCTCCTCCAGAGGCATTTCCCCAAATTTTTACGTTTCCTGGGGAACATCAACGCACACTTGGAAAACCCTGGCAAGGCTGAATTACTTCTGGTCCTTGCAGCACAGGCACTCCAGCTGGAGCTCATCCTCCTTCCCCATAGTGTGTTTCCACGTGTCGCTCCGGGCACACGGCCTCGAGCCCCCTACAAACACGAGCTGCCCGCTGCCTCTTCACTCCCGCCTCAAGTCCCGCCTGCGGTCTCAGCAGCCAAACCAGGCTGTTGCCAGCCAGAGAGCATTACCATGACCCAATTTGCATCAGTTCACTGACTTTTACTCATCAACCCTCTGAGTCACTGGAGGCGAGATTTTTTACCTTATACAGATATTGCTTTACTCTATGTCTATAGTCCCAAAAAAAGATCTTTTGGGACCCTTCTTTGGACATGGGTGCTCATTTTTCAGCCATTCCACAGCTCCCTCTGTTGTTTTGGCATTCCCACCTTGGGGACCTGCCCAGACCTCTCTGGATATTCCCCTTGGCCAGCTGCCTGTGTGTTCTGAATAATAAGTGGGACATTCAGATCTGGAGAATCTAAAAGAAAGGTGGATCCCATTTGGATTTAAGTTCAGCCTTTTACCATGAATAGCATCTACATAGCTTCACCTAAACTTGTGCCAATGATAGATATTTTTAGAACAAAGTAGAAGTGTTATTTGGTTAACATTATTTTTATTTCTTCCTGAAAATATATGCAACTTCTTTTTCAATAAATTACAAAAAAAGTGCACTATGAGATTTTAGCTTCATTTTTGAGTTCTCATAAATATTTTCCTTGTATTGAATCTGCATTGCATTATTATTCATAATTGCCCCATTTTGTCTGATAAATTACAGGGAAATGAAGAAGAGGCACTTATATTCTACAAAAAAATAGGAAATTTGCTGGCAAAAGATTACCACCGGATTGACTCACCTCAGTGTTTTTTAAAGACGATTATTAGAGGAGAATTGTTCATCTAAACTTCCCCTAAATATATCAAGCCTCAGCCCATCTCTGATACAGCAAAACACCACTCTTATAAGTCATGGTAAGCATAGAGCAGAGAAACCTTTGTCCAGGGTGCTCCAATTGGCCCCGTCCATTGAAAACAAAGACAGAGCTGCTGTGTCCCAGAGCAGAGGATGAAATCAGCCTGGCTCTCCCCGTGCAGCTTTTGCACAGCTGAGCAAACAGGTGAGCTGATGGATTTTCCTCACTCAGTACTTCGAGGGGGAAGGGCTGCCAATCAAGCACGAGTTTCCAGGAGATGGATGAATGATGGTGAGGGCTGCTTAACAGCCAGGGCTGGCTCCTTGTGTTTGTGAGGAGACTCCTCGCCCCAATTCTGTCCCACAGTGCAATTACAAATCCTCATTTCATACCATGTGTCTTCTTTTGTTTGAAAAACAGAATGCTTGAGCAGCTACTGTGCTTATTTGCATGCAGGCATTTTACAGCACATATCATCAACCCTGTACCTATATGTAATTATACCAGTCCAGCTTTTTCCTGAGGCTTTCTTCTCCTTCTCATTCTGCCTTCACCAGCACTAAACTTCTCTGTGCCTGCCTCTAAATTATTTTCTGGACCCAATCAGTGTTTAAAGCTTTAATCAAACTGTATTTAGACTCTGCATCCTTTCTCATTAGTTTGGTTATACTTTAAAAACTGTAGAGACAAATAGCAGTATTTCTATTTTGCTTTGGAATTATTTAATTTCTACTATGCTTTGGAATCACTACTGGGATCACATTATCTTTCACATCTAGATGAAGCTGTTGACTTCACTGGGATTGCATGTGTGGATATGAAAACAGAGTACAGTGAGACCAATGGATGCTTAATAAATTAATACTTCAGAAAATTAGCTCTCTCCTCTGATGGGATAAAGCAGTGGCACAAAATCAACCATAAACATGTACTTACAACACAGAGTCCTCAATTATTTTCCTAAAGATTATTTTTATTGTCTGTAAATTTACCAAGAGGGTAATTGCCTTTGGTAGCTCTTATGAAATCTTATAAGCCTGCTATTTTCTTATTAATGACTTCCCTCTAGAATTTAAGGAAAAAAAAAAAAAAAAAGGTCATGCACTGTACCCTCTGGTGTCATATGCATGTTTAAAAACTTACTGCTTACACATGTGGATCCCACTCCAACAGCAAAGTGGGGAAGCGAAACTTTCAATCAGCTTCTACAGTTCCTGGGTTTCTCTCATCACTGCTTTTAGACTTTTATGCTAGAGGGACTAAAAATGATCTTCACTCTTAATTTCACATATTAAGCAGAGTAACCTTTGAAATTTCTGTATGGCTCTTGTACATATTTCCTATGAACATGAATATGTACCATATTTTAATTGCTAAAATACTGGAACTTTTTATGATGGCAAATTGTCCATGAGATTTATTCTTGGAAACAAGAGCGTTATTAATTCCTTCTTTCATTTCTTTTCAGAAATTGGTATATGAAAAAAGAGAGAACTCTGGCCTCAGATAATTGTTTAAGTAAACTGGTTTCATCTTATATCAAAAGCAAGCCAATAACTATGATGCAGCAAGAGACATAATGTAGCATAAATAAAAAGAGGGATTAAATACTCCTATGATTATATGAGATGAAGGTAAAATCACAGGTCTCTGATGAGCAAAAGCTGTATCTCATCTTGTCATTTGTGGAAACTGAGGTTGTTTCTACTTATGTTGTTTGGCGCCACTGTTTTAGCTTTCAGTCTTTTCCCCCACCTTTTCCTCCTCCCATTTTTATTCCTATTTTACCAAGAGCCTGAATTTAATTTCTTCAGAAGGCCAGGTTAGATCAGCCCACCCTCCAGAAGTGTTTGAGTTCATATGCTGTGGGGCACTTTGAAAACATGAGATAAAATACTGTTATCCTCTCCTGATATTCCCTGGGACTCAATGTGCCCTGACAGATACGTTCTCAGACCCAAATTATCCTTTTTGAATTAGCAGAGCTGGCTGCATCCCAGAAGGAATGGAGGCAGCACAGACCTGTCCTCCTCTTCTTCCTGTGTAAGAACTAAACCCTGGAAGAAACATCCTAAAAATCACCACCCTTGTGAAAGAACAACAGATGAACAAGCACAATTTAGATTCTTTCTGGAATTCCAGGCTTGGTATAGAAGCTGAGAAATCTGTAGAGAATTTTCTCAGAACTGTAGATAGTTTTCTCCCCCCCACCTCAGATCATATGTTTTGTGGTAGGTAAATCTAAAGCAAATACTTAAATTATGCTCTGTGACTCCTAAAGCTGCAGGTTTATCTTCAATATCAAAACCCTTGGGAAATACTGCAGTGAAAAAGTATCTAATTTTGTTACACTGAAGAGTCCAAGAGATAGGAAATATTCCTGATGTTTCCTCTCTGGGAAGAGCTAACAACCTGGGAATCTAAGGCAGGATGCTTTGCTATACATTGTTCAAACACAGGCTGAAGCCTGAAGATAGTGAGTGTCTTTCAAGAACAGATCAACCCTGGAGGAACCCTGCCAGTGCTGGGAAAATGGGGGCAAAAATAGACACAAATATGCATATGATCTATGGGACTCATAATAATTACCCAGAGAAATATGGTTTGCTAGTAGTAAGTATTCATACTTCTTTCAGAAGAAGAAAGATCTCAAAATATCTTGCTTTCAGTATTTTTTCCTGTGTAGTAATACATTTATGAATAAATATTGAGATAACCATATAACACTCTTTTTTAAAATTTATTTTTCATGGTGTTGAACGCGTAGTTCCCTCAAGCATTGGCTGTCTCTAACAAGCAGGTTGTGGTGGCTCTCTGTTTACCTTGTCAACAGGACTCATTTCTGTTATCATTCTTCTGGAAGAACAAAGTTTCAAGATATGCCTCAAAGGTGAACATAATTATGCTGTTTACATTGTTATTCCTACAGGGATCATAAAATAATACTTAGAATGATGTTTACAGTCATCAGTGAGGCAGAAATCACTCTGTACATACAAGAAAGGCAGAAAACAATACCCCATCACTGGCTAATTACAAATGGGACTGTGCTGTGCAAAGATCCCCTGCCTCACTCGTGATCTAGGTATGGGTACATCAGTAGCCTGAAGCAGTCAGCAATTACTCTGTCCATCAAAACAAAATTTCTCTGAGGTGTTTTCATTGGGGCCCTGCAGACAGCATGACTTACCTGTTTCTAACCTGATATTCAAGGCAACAAAATAAATAAACCAAATATAATGATGCAAGCTTCAATATACCAAAACCCCTACATCCTTCCTCTGTGCAAAACTTTCCTGGTTTTCTGCTAGGCTCAGCAGCAAAGTAAAGTGAAGCCCACAGAATAATTTCCTCCAGCTTCAGAGTGGTTTGGGTTAGAAGTTTGCAGAGGGGCTCATGAAAAACAGCAATGAAGTGGAAATTCTGGGGTTCACTCCAAGGGAACACAGCTGCTCCTCCTGCCCTCCACCCTGGGAGCTGCCTGTGAGGTCACAGACACAGCAACACTTTTTAAAGTCACTTCTCTAAAATATACAAGAAATACTGCTTTAAGACAGCTTAGCAATGATAATTCATGCTTTGCTTCAGACTAAAACTGAGATTTTTGCACAAAACCAGGTGTTTTCCTTCTTTCCCAATTGCTAATCACCAGCAAGCCTGTTCCATTCAACTGTGATGTTATTTCATATTCACGATCTTCCTGTTGTAATATGAAGTTTATCCTGGCTGACACACTTCCCTCGTTCAGTGGCTTGGCAGTCAAACATCATTGCTGTTCATGGAGGAAGAGCAGGGGGGAGGCATCAGCTCCATCACACATCCATGGCAGCATCATCAAACATGCATCAGAAAAACCCAAAAGCTATCATTTTGTAGAGAAGAAAAATAATAAAAGAAATATAGCATATGAAATGCATTGAGAATGCAGCAAAACCAATTTTTGTGGGAACCCTTGGACCTTGTCAACAGAGCTCTGTTGTTTATGGAGGCAATTATGCCAGTGTAAACACACTGCTGAGAGAAAAGTGCAACTTTTGAAGTTAAACTGATGGAAGGTGCACATGGTTAAGGATGAAGGTCTGGGACAGTCATGCTGTGCTGTTGGTCACCTGTGGGTTGCACTGGAACTTCAGCATTTTCCTGGGACACCAGGGCACTGTCACTACATCTCGAGGACATGAACCACAGAACCATGGAATGGGCTGGGTTGGGTTGGAAGGGATCTTTCAAAGGCATCCAGTCCCACCCCCTTCCATGTACATGAGGCTGGGTTGCTCCCATACAGGCTGTCCTTGAATCCAATAATTCACTGGAAATTACTGTCCAGCGACCAAAAAGAGTTTTGGGAGGTTTTCAGTAATTTGCCTTTTTTCTTTTCCTTTTTATTCTGTGTCAGGGTGAGAGCTGGTGAAGTTGCTGAGCACATAACCATGGATGACAGCAAGGTCAGGGTTTCCACCCAGCTGTGAAGCTTGTTCTTAGCACAGCACTTACAGCTGCAAAACACAGGCCAATCTCAGGGATATTGCTGTCACATATATTTAAGAGGTGACAGTCATGAAAGAAAGGGCACAGAGTCCACCAGAGGTACAGTTCATACATTGACAATTTCACAACCCATCTGTTAAATTCTTATCTCTTTGCCAAAATAAAGCTCTCTAAGAAGACAGAGGCATCTTCTAATCACTCAGAAGGCTGAAATAAAACATTTCCATATCATGGTTTGCTGTATCTCTTGTTCATTTTCAGTTTTAGTTACTCATGGAGTGTTTATTTAAAGTGAAACTGGAGACACCATTGCCTACTTTTCTCTTACAGAGTTTCAAACTAGAGAATTTGCCAGGTATAAAAAAATTCAGTGTTGAATCTAGTCTCATAATATAACAAAGAGGAAGTTTTGGTGTTCTTGTCTTTCCAGAATACTGTTAATATTGTCCTCTGCAAATGGAGATAAATTTAGAAGCCTGTATCACCTCTAAAGCATTGACAAAATTTCTGGTTGACATGTATGTTTTCCTTAATTATTTCTTATTTTTTCGTAGACCAAACTCTCCAAGTTCAACAGCCATTCATATATAAGGACTCTCATTCATTGTGATTAAATTCTTTCTGCATCTCAGTAATGATGGATAAATGTTCCAATTAATTATAGAATTAACTGTTCTCAATATCATTATAGAACTAATTTTTAAAAGCTATCTACATTAATATGACTTAGCAATTAAGATCAACATAATTTAAAAAAATGTAAAAAATTGAGAGGATCTGCTCACAAACTCTGATACATGAACAAAACACAATTGGAAGATGAAGTAACACAGTTAGAAGGCTTCACCATGGTGCTTTCAAAACTTGTTCCCCTCCTTTGGACAGCCATTCTGTTTAGAAAAATCCTTTTGTTATAGCCCCAACCATATCTTAAAATTAAATTTGCTATTTCCATTACTGGTTTAAATTCTGACTATTTTACTTTTCTGAGTAACACCCTAAATTTGTTTATTGCAATATTCTTTTAATTTGCATGGGGATAAATTCATGCACAATTTCTTAGGTGAACCAGGAGGATGAGAATCCAATTAATAAATTTGTTTCTAGGAAGCTCTAAATTACATAAGGATTATATTTTAGGAGTAAAAATCAAGCCTATCTCATTTCCTTGGGATTAATGATTAGCTGGGAGAGGTGATGGTCTCAAGTAGGAATCATTATTTTATTAGAGATAATTGTTTTGTTTTGTTTTTAATTAGGCAACAATTACAAAAAATCCTGATTTCTCTGTGTGTAAGAGGAATGAAAACATCACAGGAGAAAAAAATCACTCAGAAAATGGAAGAGGTCTCTTTAAAGTGTTTGATAACCTTTGGTAAGATAAGCAGGTTAATACTACAACAAACCAGTATCTTCTGTGGGTTTCATCTTTTCTCTGAAGTGTTTGTGTTTCTCTGCTCCCAATGGTTTGGTTTTTTTTGGTTAATGTTGTCAGGGTCCACACCACATGCGGAGTCCTGATAGGTTCTTTTAGGGATCTCAAAGCGCAAAAGACACAGCAGGGGACAAAACCAGTTTACTTTTGCAAAAGATGCACTTTTATTTAGTGCCAACAGAATGTGATAGAGGGACGGAGAGAGAGAGAGACAGAGACAGAGAGAGAGAAAAGGGGTTGGGATTATAGCTACCAGACGGGCAGACGATCCTCGTGGAACCAGCCAATAGATGTCCGTTGCCGTCCGGGGGGGATCTCGGGGGTCTTCAGTTTGAGGGTGTGTTTTATAGTCTTTTCCAAGGCGTCGGGCGACTGGCAAAAAAGGGGGGAAGATTTATGGACTATTGTATGTGGAGATCGTTGCTCAAAGAAGCAGGTGGAAACAGGACGGTCAGTCCTGCAGCAGCCTGCATAGGAGCAACACCCCGTGACCAGTCCATTGTTCTCACACCTGTGGGAGCAGACCGGCCCTGGTTGGGATGGGCACCGCCTGAGAACAGTCACTTGGCATTCTTCTCTTCCCTGGCCAGCGCCTTTAAACTGCAGTTCTTTAGGCCTCAGGCGAGGGTCGTTGGGCAGAACAAACGAGAGGCTCAAAGATGGACTCTTACACCACCCCGTGACCAATGAGTGTCGCTGAGGATCTCCAGCAGTGTGATGTTGTGACGATGTAGCATCTTCAGGACCCGTCATTGGTAGCATATCCCGGAAAACAGGGACAGAAAAATTAGGGATAAGAGGGAAAGAGGTAAGGAAAAGGAAAGAAATAGACACAAAATTAATAAATTAAAATAATCACAAGAAATTGATTGAAAACCAATTTTTTCATAACAATTTTAAAAAACAATTTTTCAAACAAATCAGAATCATGACAAATTGAAAAACAATTTTTTCAAACAAATCAGAATTATGACAGATTGAAAAAACAATTTTTCAAACAAATCCCGATTATATTAGTTGAAAACTTTCAAACAATCAAAATTAATTAATAAAATAACTTTCAAACAATTATTAAAGCAAATCAATCAATAAAATAACTTCCAAATAATATTAAAGCAAATCAATATTGATTATAATATGTTTCTAAACATAATTAAAACTAATAATAATACCAATCATAAGAAGCAACAAACAATTCTAATCAATCTGCTGTTACAGGCTTAACTTTTACTGCTCACTTATTTTGTCTGGTGTCAATAACTTTCGGGGTATCTTTAGCAGATGGAGTAATGATCAGATTATGTGCTTCTTTTCTAAGATTTCAATTAAGTCCTGGTGAAGCAACAATTGTTTAATCAGAGTAATGTTCATTCCAATGGGAGCAGGTGCTAATTGGTGAATCAGTGTAAAATTGGATTGCAAAAGGTGATAAGACATAACTGGGACAGTATAGGAAAAGTCACAGCCCATAATTGTGGTAAAATTACAAACACAAAGATTTGAATGATTCTTTACATTCACTGCTACATTTTCTACAAACACTAAGTTACAAGCAGTTCTTACACACACACATCCATTACCTATGTACACCAGCACTGTTGCAGGAGTTTCATCAAGATGTATTTCAAAATGACAGATATTTTGCTCTGTGTCTAAACAGATGTCTTGGGCCACAATAGCATTGCTTTCACAAATGAAACCCTGTTGCTCCCGAACAACACAAGATTCTAAATTAACAGTTTGCCATTTCTCACCAATTTGACGGGCCCATTCTCTATGCTCGAAAGGATAGAGAATAGCTCCATCATGATTTAGCCCTAATGCAGTGATAGGGAATATTGAATGTACAGAAACATTACATATGGTCAGTGCAAAGGCTGTGGCTGTGCTTATGCTAGGGTAGTAGTTTCACTAGGATTGGAATTCTTTTTCAAAATCATGAACATTATTCCAAATTATTCTCCGAATTTCAGTGGGAAAAGTGGTTTCCTCCACTTCTTGTATAATTGAGGCAGCAACTGACTGCATCCACAATTGAACCTGGATACAGCAGAGTGCTAAAGAAATGTTAGCCAATTTATTCATTAATACTTTTAAATCTCTATTCAAAATTCCCAATCTTGTTCCCACAACACCGGTTATGTCTCTTGTTTGTTTCTTGAGAGGATCCTCCTGGTTTTGCATTGGCAATTTGACTTGTTTAAAAGACCATGCCAAATTAAGCAATATTTGTTGTTGGCCAGTTTTCCAAATTTCCTAAGGTCCAGTTTCAAAAATTTTCAGGCTCAGTATAACCAGTGGTTGGGTAGTAGGTGTTATAACATTAAAATCAAGTTCCCCTCAGTATTTAATTTTTTTTTTTTTTTTTTTTTTTTTTTACCACACATAATTTCATAGGAAAATTGTACAACAGTTCAATTTGATTTTGAATCTTCATAAAATATGCAGGTTCGATGAGGGATTCAGCAGTTAATCTTCATGTTCCATGGTATTATTCTGTGAAAAGTAAACACAACAGAATCTGCCACAAAGAGGCAGGAGGTTAAAATGATGGAACTATTCAGCATGTAATGCAGATTGGAATTCTGTTAACTTCCCAATAATTTGCTGCAAAAAAGGGAGCCACTCTGTACCTCCTTTAAACACAGGACAAGAATCAGTGTAGTTGCAGACAAAGGAGGCAGTCCGTGCTTCAAGCTGGAAAACATTCCAAATAACCATCAGCAACCCAACCCAAGAGCCACCCCGTCCCTCAGCAATAATTTGTTCAGCAGAAACAACATTAGTGAACAAAAAATTAG
>NW_026612650.1:6113053-6138032 GCF_029582105.1 Oenanthe melanoleuca | reverse complement strand
CACCAACTACATTTTTTGCTGCCTTAAAGGTGGTTAAATAATATGTTGTCTTTTCTTGTGGATAATAAGAACACTTTATTCCTTCACCTAAAGGTCTGTCTGATGGGAACCACTAGTGAAAGTTGTACTTGATGGTGGAGGTCTGGCTGGGTAGGACATCAGCCACCAGTGCTAATGGTTCTCTGCTGAGAAAATCACTCCAAAAATGTAAATGCTAAAGAAGATGCATTTTAGATAATCTTAGAAAATGAGGGAGGGATAAACAAGGCAGCTGGGACTCTGTGGCATTTTCTGATTTGTGTAGGTCCTGTTCCCCTCTTGTTACCAGCATGTGTGCAAACAGTGGCCATGCATTTTGTGCTGATTAGCCTGACGGTTCAAAAGATCAGCTTGGTTTGACGTGGAATGGAGGATGCAATTAGGAAAACAGGACCATATGTTATAAGGACCTTAGCTGGATCATGAGAATGGAGGGAGATGAAAAGTGTGTTCCAAAGTCTCAGTGAAGTGATTCGTTTAGCAAACAGAGGCTGTCAAATCTTGACTGACTAGACAGAAGGGCTGCTGCATGTAGTTATTACTGCAGAGGATTTACAGAACGTGATGAGCAAATGGCAGATAATTTCACAAAGCAAAGACAAGTAAGTTAGCAAAGACAAAGTCATCAAGAGTGTGCTTGAACTGAAAACAGCATTGTCATGGGCACTGGCTCTCTTTAGCTACAGCACTTAGAGTTAATAAATAACACTCATTTAAGGAGAGTGAAAACCTGCAAGATGCAGGTAATTTAGAAATGGTTTGGAAAGTGAAGATCAAACTGATCTGAACTTTCCACACCAGTTTTTCTAGTGGGTTTTCTTACTAAGTTTTCTCTCTAAGTTTTTCTTACTCAAGATATGTGATCCTGCTTGTCAGAAGGCTTCTTCCCTTCCCTTTTCTTGACAACATTTTTGAGAAGTGGAAAAAAAAGTGCTAGGAACTCAAGAGCAATGTGGTCAGGCATAGTTAGAAAAACTTGTCTTCAGAATCCATCTGATCTCAAGCCTTTTTGCCCTTGTCTGTATCACCTTGTCATGCCTCTTCTTTCCCCAAAATCAAGGATGGCAGCTGTATGTAGGTGCCTATGTGAACTGCACATAGTGTAAACCTCTGGTCATAACTTCTGCTCTTCTCAGACACTTTTGGTTGAGCTCCACAACTTTTTCTGATTTACAGAACCCATAGCTGGGGGGTTTTCACCATTCTGCAGTTGTGCAGATGATTGTTCCTGTTTAAGCACAAAATTAATTTCTACTGATTTTTTTTCTCCTTTATTTTTTTTTTTTTTTTCAGATAAACTCTACCACTCAAGATCATCTTGATTTTTTTAAAACTTGTTTTCATATTCCAATGTGTTTGCAGTTCCCTTCTGCTTCATCTTAGGTGTAAATTTTACAAGTGTGTGCTCTGACCTTCACTGGTCACTAATAAAACTTATCCTTACAGGAAGCTGAGGATGCTGCAGCTCTCTCAGGAGCTGCTGCCAGGTCTGACTTGACACTTCAGCCCCTCCTGCCTTCCCTCTCAGTGTGTGTTTGCTGGCAGTTTTCCACTCTCCATCCTAACAAGCTCATTTAAGTTGTGTTAGTGTAAGAAAAGTGCATGAATGTAGCATGAGTCCTTTACTGTGGTATAGGAAAATAGTTGACACAATTGACAATGAAGAAATTTGTCACAATTGTGTCACAGTTCTTGATGAACTTGTGTTGGTTGTTACCCATTTCCCTAATGTCTTCTGGCTACTTGCAATGACTTAACTATTTGTTCTAATTTTTTTTTTAGGAGAGGGGTTAAATTGGCTGGCTTGTAAACCTCTGACTCTTCTTTTGTGCTTTTGTTTGGTTTAGGTTTTTGTCTCCCCAGGGCCTTGTGGGTTTTTATGTTTTAAAGGTCTTTGACATTTTCCAGTTTTCCTTTTCCTCACTCATTTGCAATGCATTTAAGCTGACAGACTTGAAGTCAGACAGAGCCACTCATCATAAAAGATTATGTTGTAAAATCTTTTCCAAGTGTGCACAATAGATTTACAAATGTTTCTCAAAACCTACATGCTTCATTTTTCAAAACATCAACAAAAAAACAACCATTGGGAGCAGAGAAACACAAACACTTCAGAGAAAAGATGAAACCCACAGAAGATACTGGTTTGTTGTAGTATTAACCTGCTTATCTTACCAAAGGTTATCAAACACTTTAAAGAGACCTCTTCCCTTTTCTGAGTGATTTTTTCTCCTGTGATGCTTTCATTCCTCTTACACACAGAGAAATCAGGATTTTTTGTAATTGTTGCCTAATTAAAAACAAAACAAAACAATTACCTCTAATAAAATAATGATTCCTACTTGAGGCCATCACCTCTCCCAGCTAATCATTAATCCCAAGGAAATGAGACAGGCTTGATTTTTATTCCTAAAATATATTGCTTATGTAATTTAGAGCTTCCTAGAAACAAATTTCTTGATTGGATTCTCATCCTCCTGGTTCACCTAAGAAATTGTGCATGAATTTATCCCCATGCAAATTAAAAGAATATTGCAATAAACAAATTTAGGGTGTTACTCAGAAAAGTAAAATAGTCAGAATTTAAACCAGTAATGGAAATAGCAAATTTAATTTTAAGATATGGTTGGGGCTATAACAAAAGGATTTTTCTAAACAGAATGGCTGTCCAAAGGAGGGGGACAAGTTTTGAAAGCACCATGGTGAAGCCTTCTAACTGTGTTACTTCATCTTCCAGTTGTGTTTTGTTCATGTATCAGAGTTTCTGAGCAGATCCTCTCAATTTTTTACATTTTTTTAAATTATGTTGATCTTAATTGCTAAGTCATATTAATGTAGATAGCTTATAAAAATTGGTTCTATAATGGTATTGAGAACAGTTAATTCTATAATTAATTGGAACATTTATCCATCATTACTGAGATGCAGAAAGAATTTAATCACAATGAATGAGAGTCCTTATATAGGAATGGCTGTTGAACTTGGAGAGTTTGGTCTACGAAAAAATAAGAAATAATTAAGGAAAACATACATGTCAACCAGAAATTTTGTCAATGCTTTAGAGGTGATACAGGCTTCTAAATTTATCTCCATTTGCAGAGGACAATATTAACAGTATTCTGGAAAGACAAGAACACCAAAACTTCCTCTTTGTTATATTATGAGACTAGATTCAACACTGAATTTTTTTATACCTGGCAAATTCTTTAGTTTGAAACTCTGTAAGGGAAAAGTAGGCAACGGTGTTTCCTGTTTCACTTTAAATAGTTTAAACACTCCATGAGTAACTAAAACTGAAAATGAACAAAAGATACAGCAAACCATGATATGGAAATGTTTTATTTCATCCTTCTGAGTGATTAGAAGATGCCTCTGTCTTCTTAGAGAGCTTTATTTTGGCAAAGAGATAAGAATTTAACAGATGGGTTGTGAAATTGTTAATGTATGAACTGTACCTCTGGTGGACTTTGTGCCCTTTCTTTCATGACTGTCACCTCTTAAATATATGTGACAGCAATACCCCTGAGATTGGCCTGTGTTTTGCAGCTGGAAGTGCTGTGCTAAGACAAGCTCCACAGCTGGGTGGAAACCCTGACCTTGCTGTCATCCATGGTTATGTGCTCAGCAACTTCACCAGCTCTCACTCTTACACAGAATAAAAAGGAAAAGAAAAAAGGCAAATTACTGAAAACCTCTCAAAACTCTTTTTGGTTGCTGGACAGTAATTTCCAGTGAATTATTGGACTCAAGGACAGCCTGTGTGGGAGCAACCCAGCCTCATGTACATGGAAGGGGGTGGGACTGGATGCCTTTGAAAGGTCCCTTCCAACCCAACCCAGCCCATTCCATGGTTCTGTGGTTCATGTCCTCGAGATGTAGTGACAGTGCCCTGGTGTCCCAGGAAAATGCTGAAGTTCCAGTGCAACCCACAGGTGACCAACAGCACAGCATGACTGTCCCAGACCTTCATCCTTAACCATGGACACCTTCCATCAAAAGTTTGCACTTTTCTCTCAGCAGTATGTTTACACTGGCATAATTGCCTCCATAAACAACAGAGCTGTGTTGACAAGGTCCAAGGGTTCCCACAAAAATTGGTTTTGCTGCATTCTCGATGCATTTCATATGCTCTATTTCTTTTATTAATTTTCTTCTCTACAAAATGATAGCTTTTGGGTTTTTCTGATGCATGTTTGATGATGCTGCCATGGATGTGTGATGGAGCTGATGCCTCCCCCCTGCTCTTCCTCCACGAACAGCAATGATGTTTGACTACCAAGCCACCGAACGAGGGAAGGAAAGTGTCAGCCAGGATAAACTTCATATTACAACAGGAAGATTGTGAATATGAAATAACATCACAGTCGAATGGAACAGGCTTGCTGGTGATTAGCAATTGGGAAATAAGGAAAACACCTGGTTTTGTGCAAAAATCTCAGTTTTAGTCTGAAGCAAAGCATGAATTATCATTGCTAAGCTGTCTTAAAGCAGTATTTCTTGTATATTTTAGAGAAGCGACTTTAAAAAGTGTTGCTGTGTCTGTGACCTCACAGGCAGCTCCCAGGGTGGAGGGCAGGAGGAGCAGCTGTGTTCCCTTGGAGTGAACACCCCTGCAGCAGAATTTCCACTCCATTGCTGTTTTCCATGAGCCCCTCTGCAAACTTCTGACCCAAACCACTCTGCAGCTGGAGGAAATTATTCTGTGGGCTTCACTTTACTTTGCTGCTGAGCCTAGCAGAAAACCAGGAAAGTTTTGCACAGAGGAAGGATGTAGGGGTTTTGGTACATTGAAGCTTACATCATTATATTTGGTTTATTTATTTTGTTGCCTGAATATCAGGTTAGAAACAGGTAAGTCATGCTGTCTGCAGGGCCCCAGTGAAAACACCTCAGAGAAATTTTGTTTTGATGGACAGAGTAATTGCTGACTGCTTCAGGCTACTGATGTACCCACACCTAGATCACGAGTGAGGCAGGGGATCTTTGCACAGCACAGTCCCATTTGTAATTAGTCAGTGATGGGGTATTGTTTTCTGCCTTTCTTGTATGTACAGAATGATTTCTGCCTCACTGATGACTGTAAACATCATTCTAAGTATTATTTTATGATCCCTGTAGGAATAACAATGTAAACAGAATAATTATGTTCACCTTTGAGGCATATCTTGAAACTTTGTTCTTCCAGAAGAGTGATAACAGAAATGAGTACTGTTGGCAAGGTAGACAGAGAGCCACCACAACCTGCTTGTTAGAGACAGCTAATGCTTGAGGGAACTACGCATTCAACACCAAGAAAAAATAAATTTAAAAAAAGAGTGTTATAGATTTATTCATAAATGTATTACTACACAGGAAAAAATACTGAAAGTAAGATATTTTGAGATCTTTCTTCTTCTGAAAGAAGTATGAATACTTACTACTAGTAAACCATATTTCTCTGGCTAATTATTATGAGTCCCATAGATCATATGCATATTTGTGTCTATTTTTGCCCCCATTTTCCCAGCACTTGAAGGGTTCCTCCAGGGTTGATCTGTTCTTGAATGACACTCACTATCTTCAGGCTTCTGCCTGTCTTTATTTGAACAATGTATAGCAAAGCATCCTGCCTTAGACTCCCAGGTTATTAGCTCTTCCCAGTGAGGAAACATCAGGAATATTTCCTATCTCTTGGACTCTTCAGTGCAACAAAATTAGATACTTTTTCACTGCACGTATTTCCGAAGGGTTTTGATACTGAAGATAAACCTGCAGCTTTAGGAGTCACAGAGCATAATCTAAGCATTTGCTTTAGATTTACCTACCATAAAACATATGATCTGAGGTGGGGGGGAGAAAACTATCTACAGTTCTGAGAAAATTCTCTACAGATTTCTCAGTTTCTATACCAAGCCTGGAATTCCAGAGAGATTCTAAACTGTGCTTGTCCATCTGTTGTTCTTTCACAAGGGTGGTGATTTTGAGGATGTTTCTTCCAGGGTTTAGTTCTTACACAGGAAGAAGAGGAGGACAGGTCTGTGCTGCCTCCATTCCTTCTGGGATGCAGCCAGCTCTGCTAATCCAAAAAGGACAATTTGGGTCTGAGAACGTATCTGTCAGAGCACATTGAGTCCCAGGAATATCTCCTGAATATCAGGAGAGGATAACAGTATTTTATCTCATGTTTTCAAAGTGCCCCACAGCATATGAACTCAAACGCTTCTGGAGGGTGGGCTGATCTAACCTGGCCTTCTGAAGAAATTAAATTCAGGCTCTTGGTAAAACAGGAATAAAAATGGGAGGAGGAAAAGGTGGGGGAAAAGACTGAAAGCTAAAACAGTGGCCCCAAACAATATAAGTAGAAACAACCTCAGTTTCCACAAATGACAAGATGAGATACAGCTTTTGCTCATCAGAGACCTGTGATTTTACCTTCATCTCATATAATCATAGGAGTATTTAAACCCTCTTTTTATTTATGCTACATGATGTCTCTTGCTGCATCATAGTTATTGGCTTGCTTTTGATATAAGATGAAACCAGTTTACTTGAATAATTATCTGAGGCCAGAGTTCTTTCTTTTTTCATATACCAGTTTTTGAAAAGAAATGAAAGAAGGAATTAATAACGCTCTTGTTTCCAAGAATAAATCTCATGGACAATTTGCCATCTGAAAAAGTTCCAGTATTTTAGCAATGAAAATATGATACATATTCATGTTCATAGGAAATATGTACAAGAACCATACAGAAATTTCAAAGGTTACTCTGCTTAATATGTGAAATTAACAGTGAAGAACATTTTTAGTCCCTCTAGCATAAAAGTCTAAAAGCAGTGAGGAGAGAAACCCAGGAACTGTAGAAGCTGATTGAAAGTTTCGCTTCCCTACTTTGCTGTTGGAGTGGGATCCACATGTGTAAGCAGTCAGTATTTAAACATGCATATGACACCAGAGTGGTACAGTGCATGACCTTTCTTTTTTTTTTTTTTTTTCCTTAAATTCTAGAGGGAAGTCATTAATAAGAAAATAGCAGGCTTATGAGATTTCATAAGAGCTACCAAAGGCAATTACCCTCTTGGTAAATTTACAGACAATAAAAATAATCTTTAGGAAAATAATTTTGAGGACTCTGTGTTGTAAGTACATGTTTGTGGTTGATTTTGTGCCACTGCTTTATCCCATCAGAGGAGAGAGCTAATTTTCTGAAAGTATTAATTTATTAAGCATCCACTGGTCTCACTGTACTCTGTTTTCATATCCACACATGCAATCCCAGTGAAGTCAACAGCTTCATCCAGATGTGAAAGATAATTTGATCCCAGTAGTGATTCCAAAGCATAGTAGAAATTAAATAATTCCAAAGCAAAATAGAAATACTGCTATTTGTCTCTACAGTTTTTAAAGTATACCAAACTAATGAGAAAGGATGCAGAGTCTAAATTTAGTTTGATTAAAGCTTTAAACACTGATTGGGTCCAGAAGATAATTTAGAGGCAGGCACAGAGAAGTTTAGTGCTGTGAAGGCAGAATGAGAAGGAGAAGAAAGCCTCAGGAAAAAGCTGGACTGGTATAATAACATAAGGGTACAGGGTTGATGATATGTGCTGTAAAATGCCTGCATGCAAATAAGCACAGTAACTGCTCAAGCATTCTGTTTTTCAAACAAAAGAAGACACATGGTATGAAATGAGGATTTGTAATTGCACTGTGGGACAGAATTGGGATGAGGAGTCTCCTCACAAACACAAGGAGCCAGCCCTGGCTGTTAAGCAGCCCTCACCATCATTCATCCATCCCCTGGAAACTCGTGCTTGATTGGCAGCCCTTCCCCCTCAAAGTATTGAGTGAGGAAAATCTATCAGCTCACCTGTTTGCTCAGCTCTGCAAAAGCTGCACGGGGAGAGCCAGGCTGATTTCATCCCCTGTTCTGGGACACAGCAGCTCTGTCTTTGTTTTCAATGGACGGGGCCAATTGGAGCACCCTGGACAAAGGTTTCTCTGCTCTATGCTTGCCATGACTTATAAGAGTGGTGTTTTTCTGTATCAGAGATGGGCTGAGGCTTGATATATTTAGGGGAAGTTTAGATGAACAATTCTCCTCTAATAATCGTCTTTAAAAAAACACTGAGGTGAGTCAATCCGGTGGTAATCTTTTGCCAGCAAATTTCCTAATTTCTTTGTAGAATTTAAGTGCCTCTTCTTCATTTCCCTGTAATTTATCAGACAAAATGGGGCAATTATGAATAATAATGCAATGCAGATTCAATACAAGGAAAAATATTTATGAGAACTCAAAAATGAAGCTAAAATCTCATAGTGCGCCTTTTTTTTTGTAATTTAATGAAAAAGAAGTTGCATATATTTTCAGGAAGAAATAAAAATAATGTTAACCAAATAACACTTCTACTTTGTTCTAAAAATATCTATCATTGGCACAAGTTTAGGTGAAGCTATGTAGATGCTATTCATGGTAAAAGGCTGAACTTAAATCCAAATGGGATCCACCTTTCTTTTAGATTCTCCAGATCTGAATGTCCCACTTATTATTTAGAACACACAGGCAGCCGGCCAAGGGGAATATCCAGAGAGGTCCGGGCAGGTCTCCAAGGTGGGAATGCCAAAACAACAGAGGGAGCTGTGGAATGGCTGAAAAATGAGCACCCATGTCCAGAGAAGGGTCCCAAAAGATCTTTTTTTGGGACTATAGACATAGAGTAAAGCAATATCTGCATAAGGTAAAAAAATCTCGCCTCCAGTGACTCAGAGGGTTGATGAGTAAAAGTCAGTGAACTGATGCAAATTGGGTCATGGTAATTTTTGATTTTTTAATCATTTAACAATGAAACCACAGATCCATGAAGAAATATGTTTCTTCAGCCAAATCTATCTAAACCTAGACTTATTCCTCAGACTTTTTTTTTTTTTTTTCCCTGCACTCCTATGTTTTTCTGAGTATTTTTTCTATGGGCATGGGAATGCTGGGTATTTCTGGACAGAGCATTTGTCAGTGGTAACTGAAGCCTGGATAATGTGAAATATTGCTCTTTTTTTCCTGATGATTCTTTCCTGAATATTTCACATGGTCAAAGATACGTGGAAAAAAGGAAGTTGGCCTTGCTGTTAATGTAATTATATGAGAAGAAAGGTAATCAGCTATTTTCATGTACTCTGATAATGAACTACAAGCTGTGAGAAATCTGCTTGCAGAATAATAAGAATGATGCACAATAAACACTGAGTGTGATCAGTTACCCGAGTACATTTGTATCCAATTTAGCATCAAAGAGTGACACGATCTGAATATTTGGTCTGTCTGGAGCCTGGAACAGAAGTATGAATGAAAGAAACTCAAGTGCATTCTGGTAAATGATACACTTAATGCATTTGGTTTATAATATAAAGCCTTGCAGGTAATTAGCAAATGAAATCCTGATAGCAAGATGTGCATGACTACCATTATTGTTAATGTTGAACGTCTGCTTAACACCCTGAGCTCTCTACCAAAACTTTATTGAAGTAGTTGCAAAAAGATGTCCAAAATGCTGCAGAGCCTAAAGTAAAATGACTGCTAATGCCAACTAATGTGTGCAATAAAGAGAGCATACTGCTTAGGTGATGTTTTTTCTGATTCTTATCTTTGAAGAATAATTACTAGTCTTGAAAACTCAATCAGCAGACACTGCACTACACAGAGCACAACCTGCTTTGTGATATAAAATACCTTCTTATGAGTCAGATTCCTCTAGCCATAAAGCTGGTGAGAGAACAGGCTTCAGTCATTGCTCAGAGCAGAATATTGATGCATTGGTGTCTCTCTACTTCACACGCAATCAAAGTCTAAAATTCATCATCCTTTGATTGCTGCTCAGTGGACAAATCTTTAAAAAATCTAGGAATCCTGTTGAAGAAGGGCAAAACTAAGAAATGACAGAGCTGGGAGTAAAAAATTTGACATCTCAGGGAAAGGTCAAGAAAGTATTATAAATAACCATAGGATGAGACATATTACATACCTGTCTTAATTTGCCTGGCCTTAAAATTATGTGGGTTTGTTTTTCTTTCTGATGCCACCTCTTGTTGAAAAATAAATTGTGATTGTCACTGCTTGGACAGTGGCAATTAATCAGTAATTATTCTGCTGCCTTAGGAGTGTCCAAGCTGCTTCCCTGTCCTGCCAGGGGCTCACTGCATCAGCCCTCATCCTCACAGTCCAAACTCCGATGAGCGGCTCTCTGAACCTCGGCGTGGTAACCATGGTGAGCAGGCACCTGAGGCAAGTTGCAACCACTATTCTGTATATTTGAAAACAAAACCCTAGAGAAACTATTTATTAGGTTTTACTGAAAATGCCAAGCAGCAGAAAGAAGTAGGGATAAGGGAAGAATTATAACCAGAATGGCTTTCATAATGGAGCATTTGATATTTGGGAGCATGGGTAAAAAAAGCCCTGGTGGCTGTTTCTATTTACTTTCCCAGAACTTACTATTTCAGAGTTATTCCTTGTGATCAATACCAGCTGCAAGACCCACAGAGTGAATCCAGATGACTGGTGTTCAAAGTCTTGTTAAATGTTTGGGTGGTGTTTTTTTCTGGCTGTTCCTCAGCACGCAAGCCAGGTTCTGCAGGAGCTGCAGCAGGAAGAAGAATGATAAATGCAGAGCAAGGCTTTGCACATTGCTGAATGGGAGAAGGACCAAGGGAAGGCACAGACTGGAATTTGGTAGTGCATGGGTGTAATGATTATGTGCCACAAAGATGTAATTAAATGAAGGACAGTTTAGCGAAGGAATAAAGATATGGAATGTATCTCCACAGAACAAACAGGCAAGGAATTTGCATAAAGTTCACATTCCTGTGAAAATCTTCTTGCTACTTCTGTGCAGCAATGTGCACTAGAGTGAAACAGCAGAGAGCAGAATGGTTTGAGAATGCTCTCAGGTCTCACCTGAGACCTGTTTTCGAATGTTTTCAAAAATAGATGCTCTCATGGAATAGGCTGCATGTCCACCCCATGGGAGGCTACCTGAAAGTTGCCTGAAGTACATAACATGACTCAGTCAAGAAATTTCCAGGTTATAAAGCTGAAGTTTGCGCCAAATGAAAACACTCTAACACAGTTATGGAATCAGCAGTTTCTTTATGCACAACAGGAAGAAGTAGTTCTAAGCAAGACAAAGATCTAGAAGATCCTTAACAACAGTTCATTATCACTAAAGGTGACATGCATATAGAAATTTAAATACTGCTGAGAAAGACTCATCTGAAGCACCCCCCCCACACACACAATGCACACAGACTGAGCTCACAAAGGAAAAATTTACTGAGAGCTCAAAGGGACTCTAACTCACATGAGATCAGCACATATCTTTTAGTTGGGGGATGAATATTTTAATAATGAAGATTCACCCTAAACTTATTCAACACTTCTGTGCTTGTACCTTATTATTCATGGCTTATTAAACTGGTTAAAGTGGTCAACAGGCACTGCAAATGCCTTTAATGTTGCATGTTACATTAGAAATGGCTGAATAAACTTATCTAAGACATTTAGCTGTGTGAAGTGCAACCCCTAAAATTCATGTAAATGGGTTTTTAATAGTGGTTGATATGTTATGACTGTGATGTACCATAAATGTTATGCATACTACTTTTGAGGTATTTACACTTTGCTATATTCCATCTATGGTACTGATGTGTTTATTAAATTATATAAACAAACATTAGAATAAATGTAACAGTCAAGTGTAAAGTTCCCCCTCAGACCTGCACAGGAGAAACCAGTATGGATATTCCAGTCCTGTTAAGTTTGCAGGGCTCCCACTGAAAGCAGAAAAATCAAAACTACAGTTCAAACAAGCAGTTGAGGTGCTGGGATGTCTATCTGGTTTCTGTTGATGTGGAAATCCAGAATGGCAGATTTGCTTGTTTCCATATGTCTTAATGAAATCAGATAAGATAGAACTTGAATTTTTAAGGCCAGTTTTTGATGGATGCAAAATTCCTTGTGCTGGGGCAGGCATTTCAGTAGATCTAGGCTTGTTTATAAATAATATGGGAGCCATATCAATAGTGAAAATTCTATGTTTAAGCTTAAGTTGTCTAACAGTTCCCATAATCAACATATAATTTCCAGTTGTTTGTAACTCCCCACAGTTATGTTTGCTTCTGGCTACATAATTTAAGCCACATTACTTTGATTTAATCTCCTGCTATGAGAGCTTGTTTTTTGTCAGCAGATCCTCTTGTACCAGAGGTGCTTTTTGCTGACTTTGACAACATTCCCTAAAGGTGACATCTTAGCAAACTTCTGCATGTGTCCCCCAGCTTTGCAGAGAACTCTTACAGAGCTTTGCATGAAGCATGCATGGTCCATACTTCCACTGCTCCTGCTCAGGGGTGACAGCCTGTTCATATTTCTAGTGGAAGGTGTCCATGGCCTTGGCAGGGGTTTGGAACCAGATGATCTTTAAGGTCCCTTTCAGCACAAACCATTCTCTGACTTTCTTTGGACCTCCAGCTGCTGGAGCACTCAAAACCCTTTGCATTTGGGGGATTCTGTCACAGCCATCACGGCCTAATAGTGAGCTTTGGGTGTGCCTAAAAGCAAAAGAAGCAGCAGCAGCTGCAGCAGCAACAGTGGCAGAGCGGCTGAGACTCATAGACACAACCATGCCAGTGGAGGGAGCGCTGTCAGGCAGAGCCTGCACGCTGGGTGAGGTTCTGGGGGCTCTGGTCACCCCACAAGTAAGGAATGGCAACGCCTGCCTCAGACACACTCTGAGCAAGTGAGACCAGAGGAGAGTCCTGGAAGGTGCCCATGAGAGACTCCTGGGGGAACAGGGCTCTGCTCTCTGGCTGGCAACAGCCTGGTTTGGCTGCTGAGACCGCAGGCGGGACTCGAGGCGGGAGTGAAGAGGCAGCGGGCAGCTCGTGTTTGTGGGGGGCTCGAGGCCGTGTGCCCGGAGCGACACGTGGAAACACACTATGGGGAAGGAGGATGAGCTCCAGCTGGAGTGCCTGTGCTGCAAGGACCAGAAGTAATTCAGCCTTGCCAGGGTTTTCCAAGTGTGTGTTGATGTTCCCCAGGAAACGTACAAATTTGGGGAAATGCCTCTGGAGGAGAGGTTTGCTTCTCCAGCACCGTGCTTCCCCAGGAGCCCCAGTGATGTAGGTGCGGCTGTTTCCCTTTGGCTCCCTGCACTCCTTTCAGGGCCTCCTTGAGGCTCCATGCCCTTAGCAGAGGTGCGTGGGAAGGGAGAAGGCTGTGAAGAGCAGCTTTGGCATCTGCCTGTGCCTGCGGAGACCAACCCAAGCCCCTGCAGCAGGGTGTGTTCCCCCCGTTGAGCACAGGTGTGAGCCGGACCGTCTCTGCCCACCTGAGAGCCCCAAAGTTCTCAGAGAGCTGTGAATTCAAAGGCCTTTATTGCACACACTAATGCCATCTCACCTATCTGGTGTGTTTTTAACCCTTGGCAAGATGTGTTTGCCTCTTGCTGGCTGGAAGCTGCTCTGCTCCAGGGCCAGCAGCAAGCAGGCTGCAAGGGCCAGGAACCGTGGAGAGTGTTTCCCTGGGCACTTGGCAGGTCTGGGTGTGTCCTGGGCTGTCTTAGACACTGGGGCACTTTGGCTGAGCTGAGAGCGGGCCCAGGGCCCGTGGCAGAGCGTCCAAGCAGCCCGTTGAGACACGGTGGAGCATGGTGACCATGGAACCGAGTGGAACGGTGTGGAACAGGGTGTCCAAGCAGCCCGTTGAGACACGGTGGAACATGGTGACCATGGAACCGAGTGGAACGGTGTGGAACAGGGTGTCCAAGCAGCCGTTTGTGGTTCACGGTTACATAGGTGCTGGCGGCGAGGCGGCCACGCCAGAGTGCTCGGTGCTCGCGACGGGACAGGACGCAGAGAGCGGAGCTGTGAGGGGACCCCACAGAGCCAGCGCCTTCGTGCCTGACCCGGAGCTTTTCCCAAGCGCTACTCCTGCGGCTGGCCTCGCGGCCAGACTGTGACACCGCTGACTCGAACCTTTCTGAGGGACCTGTCTCGAAGGTGCCCTCGAGGTCAGAATGGGCGATGGCAGGCAGAGTGTTCAGCCTGTTCAAGACCCTTCAGGAAAAAAGAAGAAAGGCCCTGCAGCTGCCCCAGCACAGCAGCCTCCAGAGCTGGAGCAGTTGCAGCCACTGCAGGATGGTGAGTGGCAGAGCTGGGCCATAGGGCTGGTGCTCAGAGACGCCTTGCCCAATCCCATCCCATCCCATCCCATCCCATCCCATCCCATCCCATCCCATCCCATCCCATCCCATCCCATCCTCTCTGAAGATGCCCACGCACAGGGGTTGGGGCTGCTGTGGACAGATCATTCCAGTACTTTATCACCCATTCTGTAAAAAATGTTTTCCTAATATCTAATCTATATTTCCCTTGGCGTAGCTTAAGACTCTGTGCTCTCATTCTGTCAGATGCTGCCTGGCAAAAGAGACCAACTCCCACCAGACTACAGCCACCTTTCAGAACTTGAAGAGATTGATAAGGTCACCCTTGAGTCTACTTTTGTCCAGGATGAACAATCCAAGCTCCCTCAGCCACTCTTCACAGGACTTGTGCTCCAAACCCCTCACCAGCCTTGTTGCCCTTCTCTTGACTCGCTCCAGCACTTCCATGTCCTTCCTAAATTGGGGGGCCCAGAACTGGACACAGCACTCGAGGTGCTGCCCAACCAGTGCTGAGCACAGGGGAAGAATCACGGCCCTGCTCCTGCTGGCCACACAATTCCTGATCCAGGCCAGGAGCCATTGGCCTTCTTGCCCACCTGGGCACACTGCTGGCTCATGTCCAGCCTGCTGTCCATCAGTGCCCCAGGTCCCTTTCTGCCTGGCCACTGTCCAGCCACTCTGTCCCCAGCCTGTAGCACTGCAGGGGTTGTTGTGGCCAAAGTGCAGGACCCACCACTTGGTCTTGTTAAACCTCACCTTGCTGGATTTTGGCCCTGGATCCAGCCTGTCCAGGTCCCTCTGCAAAGCCCTCCTCCCCTCCAACAGATCCACACTCACACCCAGCTTGGTGCCATCTGCACATTTGCTGATGATGCACTCAATGGCCTCATCCAGATCATCAATGCAGATATTGAAATCCACACTGGCTGTCTCTGATCCCTCAGCCATCCTGTAGGTGCCCTGTGGTGGCACTCAAGGTGATCTGTTCCATCACCTTGCTGGGCACTGAGCTCAGACTGACAGGTCTGGATTTCCCCAGATCCTCCTTCCAGCCCTTCTTGGGGATGGGCTCACATTGGCACCTCCAGTCCTCTGGGACCTCCCTGGTGAGCCAGGACTGATGGTAAATGATGGAGAGCAGCTTGAGGAGCTCATCCACCAGATCCCTCATCCCTCTAGGATGGATCCCATCTGATCCCAGAGATACCTGTGAGCATCTGAGTGGCTCAGCAGGTCCCCAGCTGCTTCCTCCTGGATTGCAGGGGTCTGTTCTGCTCCCTGTCCCCATCTACCAGCTCAGGAGAACACTTGCCCTGAGGACAACCTATCATAATTGTGACAAGAGAGGCAAAGATGGGGTTAAGTACCTCAACCTATTCCTTTATTTTGCTGGCCATATCCCCCCTAATAAACAATGGACATTTTCCTTGTCCCTCCTTTTGCCATTTTTGTATTGATAAAATCGTATTTGTTATCCTTCCCAGAAGTGACCAAGTGATGTCCTAATGGAGCTTCTACCTCCCTAATTTTCTTTCTTCATGACCTAACAATGTCTTTAAACACTTCCTGAGTTACCTGCCCCTCAGTCCAAAGGTGATGCAACCTCTTTTTTCCCCTGAATTCTGGGAAAGTGCTCCATTCCCAGTAAGGCCAGCTGTTTTCCTCACTAGCTCATAATTTGGCACAGAAGGAGAGGTTGTTACTGTGCCTTCACAATTTTTTTCTTGAAGTCTGTCCCTCCCATAAAAAAATCAGTGTTTGATTCAGCACTCACAAAATTTGCATCCTGAATAGGTCAAAAATTGCTCTCTCAAAGTCCAGTGTAGAAGTTTTGTTGATAGCCCTCCTTCTTTCACAGAATATTTAAAAAATCATAATTTCATGGTCACTGTACCCCAAAAAGCCTCTGACCACCACATCTCCCACCAGCCTTTCTCTGTTTGTGAACAGCAGGAGACAGAGCTTTCCTTGGCAGTGGGAAGAGAAGGAAATCTCCCCCAAGTGCAGCCTGGAAGGCTCAGCCTGGAGGTGAGGAAACAGCAAAGTCCCTGCCAGGGCAGAATGCTGGTGGCCGAGGTGTCCCAGCGTGAGGCTGGGCCGTGCCATGGCTCTGTGTGCCAGGAGCCGGCAGCGCTGGGTGCAGGGAGCCCAGGGAGGGCACAGCAATGCTGGGCTGAGAAATGCTGGGGGGACAGCGAGATGGGCGTGTGCAGCCGGCCAGGGCAGAGGAGCAGCACGCACAGGGCACAGGCTGCAGGAGAGATGGCCAAGGGCTGGGCAGGGCTGGCAGGGCCAGAGGCACCCAGGCCTTTGTGCCCTGGGCTGGGCAGCGCCTCTGCAGCCCCACAGAAGGAACTTTCCTTGCAGGGGCTGCACTTTGCTGCTGCCCCGGCCCTCCCTGAGCAGGCTGGCAGGGCTTGCAGGGTGATGCCATTTGTCCTTGCTGCCCCTCCCATCCCAGTGCCCCAGGAACAGCCCCGAGCCACCCAGTGAGGGACAGGCCCTGCTGGGCCAGGCCTGGGCTCAGCCCTTGGCCTTTCTGCTGCCTCCAGCCAGCCCAGGCCTTGCTCAGCATTGCAGTTCCTGCTCACAGCCTTTGGCTCCTGCAATCCTGCCCTCAAGGATCTGCTCTCACCAGTCCCTGGGGAGCCTTTGGCAGTCCCTGCCCTCAGTGGGGCCACTGATGCTCCAAGGGACTTGCAGTTTTGCTTCTGACTCCTGGAGCAGCTTCTTCCACCTTCTCTCAGTGCCTGGGGGTCCTGGACTCAGCCCAAAATCCTCCGTGGGGATTGTAATAAATAAGAGGCCTTTTGTTCGCCTGACAGACTTTAGACCTTGGAGGAATATCACCAAGATTTGTGAGGTCAGAATGGGAGTTGTTCTGCTTTGATCCTCTGACAGACAGACCTTGAAAAAGATATCGCTAGAACTTGTTAATTGCTTTGCTCTGCTTGATAGGCCTTAAAGTAAAGAGCCAGAATGTGTTTTGCTTTGCTTGCATAATTACATATTGTTTTAAGTGCCAAGAAAGGAGTCAGTGGCTGAGGAAGACTACTCGCCCTCATCCCCCGACCACCAGAAGGCAGAAAAAGACCCCCTAGCAACTGGAGGAGCATGCGCAGAATTACTAAAGGAGGAGCACGTCACCCAAAAACCTAACAGCTTAAAAGGAACAGACTAAGGGGGGGTGGGCGCAGCAGGTGGTGGAGTGGAGACTCCCCTGCTGTCCAGCGCTGAATTTGCTTTTGCTTTCTGTAACCAATAAATCTTTAAATTGTTATTTGACCTTATATGGCCCATTGCGCTCATTTATAACAAATTTGGTGCCGTACTCGGATCGAGATTTTGGAGGGGCTCTCTGCCTGCGGGGAGGCGCGCCCCACCATTTTGGTGGCCCCGGGGACGGGAGTCCTATCCCAACCTCGACCGACGAACCTAAAATTAAGAAAGCAAAAGCAAAGGTAGGAGGGCCCAGTTGACCCCTTAAATTTTGTGCACAAAGTCCGGACGAAGACGCAGGACGCGTAAGTATAAGGGGATCCGTTCGGGCGGGGTCGGGATCCCGGAGTACAACGTGTGGTGTGTGTGTGAGAGGGGGACTGGCAGCCAGATTCCCCAAGCGAGTGCGGACCCTTAGTAGTGCGGTTCCCATTGACCCGCGAGGGCGTGGGCCACGAAACAGGGGAAGCGAAAGTGATTTTTGGTGTGAGTGAAGGTACTCCGGAGGAAATGGGGCAGGGGAAGAGTAAACCTCCTGCAAGTGTTAAACTCCCACCCATACCTAGAGATAGTCCCTTAGGATTTTTACTAGAAAATTGGGACCATTTCCCTGGAACGGAAGGGAAGGATAAGGCAAAAATGATATATTACTGTGTAGAAGTCTGGGGTGGGAAGGAGATTTCAAGAAACGTGTTCTGGCCAATATTTGGGTCAACAGAGGATTGGATAAAACAGAGATTAAATATTTGGGTAAATACAAAAAAACCTGTTTGTTTGGAGGAAAGTGACTATGCAAAAATCTGGATAGCCCGTCCTGAGGTTTTTATTTTTAAATTGACTGAAAAAGGGAATAACAAAAATAAGAAAAAGGGAGGTAGGAAAGAAGAAATCCTAATGGTACCCCCTCCACATGTGCCCCCACCGCAGGCCCCTGCCCCCAGTGCACCTCCCCCAGAGGAGGATTCGGATTCAGATCATTCGAGCTATTCAGGACCAGTCACTAGAGGGAGATCTAGGAAACAACAAGAAAAATTATTTCCATTAAGAGAAATGCCTATGGGGGGTCCTCAGGCAGGAATAGGATTTATATCTGTGCCCCTCAGTTCAGGGGATGTTAGGGAATTTAAGAAGGAAATGGGACACTTATTAGAAGACCCGCTGGGAGTTGCTGAAAGAGTGGACCAATTTCTGGGTCCTAATATGTATACCTGGGATGAATTACAGGCCATTTTGAACATCCTGTTTACGGCCGAAGAGAAAAATATGATTAGGAGGGAGGGCATGCGTATCTGGGACGCCCAACACGCTCAGGGTCCTGCAGCTAACACCAAATGGCCCCTTCAAAATCCTCAGTGGGATCATCAGAATCCTGCACATCGAACACACATGCAGGACCTGAGGACAATCATAGTTCAGGGAATTAGGGAATCAGTCCCGAGAGGCCAGAACATCAATAAAGCATTTAATGAGAGACAAAAGAAGGATGAAACCCCCACAGAGTGGTTAGAGAGGTTGAGAAAAAATTTCCAGCTTTATTCAGGAATGGATCCAGATGGTCAAATGGGACAGGCAGTGTTGAAGGTACATTTTGTGTCTAAATCTTGGGAAGATATAAGGAAGAAGATACAAAAGCTGGAAGATTGGCAGGATAGAGGCTTAGATGAGCTATTGAGAGAGGCCCAAAAGGTGTATGTCCGAAGGGAAGAGGAAAGTCAGAAACGGCAAGTTAGAATGATGGTTGCTGCGGTACGAGAAAGTAGGGAACAGGGTCAGAGGGAGACACAGAGGCGGCCAGTAAGAGAGCTTAAGGAGTCTAGGGATTCAAGGGAGAGACAGGACATTAAGGTGTGTTTTTATTGTGGGAAAAAAGGACATTTCAAGAAAGAGTGTAGGGTCAGGATTCGGGATGAAAAGGAGTTCAAGACAGATTAGAGGGGTCAGGGGCTCTATCTCTTGGGGACACGGAAACATCATAAGGAGCCCTTGATAAAACTGAAGGTGGGTCCCCATGGCCAGGAAATAGTTTTTCTGGTTGACACAGGAGCTGAAAGATCAACTATTCAGTTTTTGCCAAAAGGATGTAGTCTATCTAAAGAGACTGCTACGGTAGTAGGAGCAAAGGGAGAACCCTTTGAGGTGGGGGTTATTAAAAGGGTGACAGTTGAATCAGAATCAAGAATCGGGTTGGGAGACTTTTTGTTAGTATCAGAATCTGAATATAATCTATTGGGGAGAGACATGATTATAGAACTAGGAATTAGGATAGAAGTAGTAGAGAAGGAACTGCAAATTAAACTCTGTCCTCTCAGAGTGGAGGACGAAGAAAAGATAAACCCTGAAGTATGGTATAATCCAGGAAACGTGGGGCAGCTAAAAATAGCCCCATTTTCGGTGATTATTAGAAATCCGGAAGTCCCGGTAAAAATAAAGCAATATCCCATATCCCCTGAGGGTTGATGGGGATTAAAACCTGAGGTAGATAGATTGTTGAGCAAGGGGTTGCTAGAACCATGCATGTCACCCTTCAACACACCGATACTCCCTGTGCGCAAATCAGATGGCACTTATCGGTTAGTGCACGACTTAAGGGAAATTAATAAACGCACAGTGGCTCGGTTCCCCGTGGTGGCAAATCCATATACACTTTTAAGTAAATTGGGGCCTAACAACTTATGGTATAGTGTTATAGATTTAAAGGATGCCTTTTGGGCTTGCCCTCTCGATGAGGCAAGCCGGGATTACTTTGCATTTGAATGGGAGGACCCCGATACAGGGAGGAGGCAACAGCTGAGGTGGACAGTGTTACCCCAGGGGTTCACAGAATCTCCAAATTTGTTTGGACAGGCATTGGAACAAATTTTGCAGGATTACCAAACAGGACCGGGAGTAACCCTGATACAATATGTAGATGATCTGCTTTTGGCAGGGGAACATGAGGAGGATGTAAGGAAAGAAAGTATAAGGCTGTTGAATTTTCTGGGACTTAAGGGGTTAAAAGTTTCTAAGACTAAACTTCAGTTTGTAGAGGAGGAGGTAAAATATTTGGGGCACTATTTAAAGAAGGGAGAGAAAAGAATAGACCCTGAAAGGATCCAAGCAATTATGTCACTACCTATTCCAAAAAACAAGAGACAAGTTCGTCAAATTTTAGGACTTACTGGGTACTGCAGGCAGTGGATTGAAAATTATAGCAGTAAAGCTAGATTTCTTTACCATAAATTAACACAGGAAGGGCTAATGAAATGGAGTCAAGAAGACACAGAGAAACTTCAGGAATTAAAGGAAAGTTTGGTCCATGCCCCGGTCTTAAGCCTCCCGGATGTGAGGAGACCATTTTTCTTATTTGTAAACATAGAAGAGGGTATTGCATTTGGGGTACTTACCCAGGATTGGGCAGGGAAAAAGAAGCCTGTTGCATATTTATCAAAAATTTTAGATCCTGTGAGTAGGGGCTGGCCAACCTGTTTACAAATAGTGGCCGGATGTGCCCTATTGGTGGAAGAAGCTAGAAAAATTACTTTTAATGGTAATCTCAAAGTAATGTCCCCTCACAACATCCGGAGCGTATTACAGCAAAAAGCAGAAAAATGGATTTCGGATGCTAGGCTTTTAAAGTATGAAGGAATTTTGGTAGAGGCACCCAATTTGACATTAGAAACCACTGCACTACAGAACCCGGCCGCATTTTTATATGGGGGACCGGAGCATGAGTGTTTGACCCATGACTGTATAGCTACAATAGAGGAGCAGACGAAGATTAGACCAGATTTAGAAGAAGAGGAATTAGAAAGTGGTGAAAGACTTTTCGTGGATGGATCCTCCAGGGTAATAGAAGGAAAGAGAAAATCAGGGTATGCAATAGTGCAGGGTCCGAGCTTACAGGTGGTAGAGTCGGGTGCATTAGATAGATCATGGTCTGCCCAGGCATGTGAATTATATGCAATATTAAGGGCCTTGAAACTTCTTGAGGGGAAGGAGGGGACAATATATACTGATTCTAGATATGGATTTGGAGTAGTCCATACATTTGGAAAGCTGTGGGAAGAAAGGGGCCTTATCAACTCACAGGGGAAGGATTTGATACACCAGAAACTTATAGTTGAGATACTAAAAGCTCTGAGAGGGCCGACAAAGTTAGCAGTGGTTCATTTAAAGGGACACCAACGAGGAATAGATTTAAAAAGCAGGGGGAATAATGCTGCAGATCAGGAGGCAAAACGGGCAGCCCTAAAGGAAATGGTCCTAAAAGAAAAAGGGGGGCAAAGGGGAAAAGATGGAGTCAAGGACGGTGAAAACACTGACACAATTTTTACAAATGAGGAGAAAGAGAGACTTAGAAGAATGGGGGTTACAGAGGAAGCAGGAAAGTGGATATTAGCAGACGGCCGGGAAGTGTTACCAAAGGCAATAGCTCAGAGGGTATTGTATAAGTTACATCAGAAAACTCACTGGGGAGCCCAGGGGCTGGTGGATCACTTTGCCACTAGGTACATGAGCATCGGGCTCCACGATATAGCTAAACATATCACAAAGGGATGTCCTACCTGTTTGCGGGTAAATCGAAGTAACCTCAGAAAATTACCCTATGGGGGAAGGCCTCTAGCAAAACAACCCTTTGCAAATATTCAAGTGGATTTTACCGAATTGCCAAAGGTGGGGAGGATTAAATATCTTTTAGTGGTAGTAGATCATCTTACTCATTATGTGGAAGCCTTCCCGACATCAAGGGAAACCGCACGAACAGTAGTAAAAGCCCTGCTGGAGGAGATAGTCCCCAGGTATGGTGTGCCAGAAACAATTGACTCTGACAAGGGGCCGCACTTTACATCAAAGGTAACTCAGGAGCTGGCAGCAGCATTAGGAATAAAATGGGAACAACATACTCCTTGGCACCCTCAAAGTTCAGGCCGGGTAGAAAGGATGAATGGAGAAATAAAAAAACAACTTACTAAATTGGTACTAGAAACAAAATTATCATGGGTTAAATGCATTCCCCTAGCCTTGCTGAACATTCGGACTCAACCCCGGGCGGATTTGGGAATTTCCCCATTCGAGATGTTATATGGCATGCCCTATAGTTTAGAAAAGGCACAGACAAACCCAAATGTTAGTGAACGATACATTAACGAGTATTTAATAGCTCTGATGAAATTCAAAAAACAGTTATGGGAAAAAGGAATGTTGGTTCAGAGACCACCATTAGATCTTGTATTACATCAGGTTCAGCCCGGGGACTGGGTACTGGTCCGAAGTTGGAAGGAAAATCCGATAACACCCAAGTGGGAAGGACCTTACCAGGTGTTGCTTACAACAGACACAGCAGTACGCACTGTGGAAAAAGGGTGGACTCACGCAAGCCGAATCAAGGGACCAGTAGATCCGTCTAAATTCACCAACGACCCTGGGTGGGAAGTGAAGGGCACACCTGGGAGCCTGAAACTGACACTTAAGAAGCGAGTAAGCTCTAATTAAAAGACAAATTACATTATTCTCACCCCACCACAGGTATGAGACTTTTTCCACATGGGAGATAGACTGTGGGATCCAACATACTATTCTTTCCTAGTAGAGCTCCGAGCAACAGGAGCACCAGTGGGGGGGGGGGAAGATCTGCTGAATGCAGCAGTAAAAATAAGATGTAATGCTGAAAATTGCTGGGGAAATTGTAACCCTTTTGTATGCTTTATTTGTTTAGTTTGTAAGGAGGAGTGGTGGACCCATTGCAGCAACAGTTACCCTCCAAGGGGAGTGTGTAAAAATTGTTATTCGGACCAAAGGCTACTCACCTCTCAGGTCCTGGCTACCAAAGTGGCTGCCAGAGAACTTTTAAGAGGGTCTGAAGAGTGGTGGAAAATTTTTACAAAGGGGATAAACCCCCAGTTTTATTGTTATCACTCTAATGAACCTGCCCCATTTGTGGCTAGGATAGTAGCCGCCTTGTGCAGACGGTGGGTACCTGAACTCAGTTGCTATACCCCTCAAATTAAGAACCGCAAGTGGTATAAATACATAAAACGTATCAAAAAGCATGGGTCAAACACCCCTCCTGAAGAATACTCCTGCTGCCGAGAAGATGGAACTCCCCATAGCTCGTAGCAACCGAGTTGATGGGCAAGGCAGAGGAGATGAGAGCAGTGGAGGGGGGAGCCCGAGCAAAAGGGGAAAACGAGGAACAGGTACCCAGAGCCGTCGAAAGTCCAAGGGAAAAGAAAAGTCTGAGGTAAATGGGAAGGAAAATAAAAAAGGCAGTTGTGGAAAATGGGGAAGCTACCACCTCCAATTAGGAATCTTATATATAATGCTTTTGAGATCTGCGCTTGCAAGCCATGAACCCTTTAAATGGTCACTAATACAATGGGAAGGTCAGAAGGAAATTCAAACACAAATTACTTCGAAAGGTCCTAGCTTTAACATAACCCTGGATGACCTACTTGATAGGACGGGTTCTAGCCCCTATAGTGTATTCTACATGTGTCCAGCATCTAACCCAGGGAGGTCATACTGTAACTACCCCGGAGAATTTTACTGTGGATATTGGGGCTGTGAAACAATTTCCCTGGGATGGTCGGTTCAAATCCAAGATAAATACTTAAGGGTTGAAAGAGGTCCACATGGATGTAAAAAGCCTTGGACAGATCCGTCAGGGGTGGTGACTTATATCGGTACTTGCAAATGGGTCTATCTTAACGTCACGCAACCCCAAGACCCAGGATGGGTAGTAGGAAAATTCTGGGGAGTTAGAATATGGGAACCCGGGAAAGACCGGGGGGGGCATATTGTTATAAAGAAGGAAATTGTACCCCACGATCCTCAGCCTGTTGGACCGAATCCTGCAATAACAGACTCAGAAGCCACAATAATAAATCAAGGTGATTTAGACAGCATGACCCCAGAAAATTTCACGGAGGCTAATAATAAATCACAGTTAGTGGAGACCACGGCTGTGACACAACCAAGTAGAGGGACCCTATGGAAAATCCTACAAGCCACCTTTAGGGTGTTAAATGGCACATACCCCAATTTAACTAAAGAGTGCTGGTTGTGCTACAGTATTAATCCACCCTTTTATGAAGCCTTAGGTTCTGTAGCAAAGTCTAGAAGAATAAACGGGACCAATCCTTCCTTGTGCCTTTGGAAAAGGGGAAAAGAAAGCACCCCAGGGGTATCGGTGGCTCAGGTAACTGGGAAGGGGAGGTGTATAGGCAACATACCTCGGGATAAAGACCACCTTTGCGGGGTAAAAATGGCTGTAACCGACTCCCGCAAACCGGCCCAATGGTTGATCCCTGCTGCAAACACCAAGTGGGTTTGTAACACATTAGGGGTAACCCCGTGTATATCAATATCTAATTTTAATGAAACATCCGAATACTGCATTCAGGTCATGGTAGTCCCCCGGATTGTGTACCACCCAAAAGACTATGTGTATGCTCATCAATTCACTCCAAAACACCACTTAGAGAAACGAGAACCGTTTACAGCCCTCACAGTTGCTATATTACTAAGTATAGGAAGTGCTGGGGTGGGGACA